>NW_014569434.1:0-31292 GCF_000743755.1 Blastocystis sp. subtype 4 | reverse complement strand
CTCGTGTGGAGGCTGCTGAGTACAAACAGCGTCTGGAGCAGCTGAACAAGGAGAGAAAGAGCGCTCGTGTGTCGAAGAGACTTTCCAAGGCGTAATTGTTGAGAATTAGGACCACAGAGGTGTTGCCTGTTTGTTCATAATACGTGAAGTCATAGAACTCAGATTCCTATTCATGGACCCAGAATTGGAAGCGTTCTTGAAGGATAACAAGGAGTTCCAGTTGAATGACCATGGGAAAGTCCATTGTAATCTCACCAATCACGACATCGTTGCAACCATGGCAGAAGTGAAAAAGCATATGCAGACGGAAAAGTACCAGCATGCAAAAGATTGGTAATGTTAGAATGAGGTCGTGAAAGAGTAGGTACAACTATGACTATTCAAAGTATCTTCCCTATATTCAGGAGCATCGTTCTGATCCAAAGAAGTTGTTCTGTATCGTTACGATGACAAGTATCAACAAGGTACCTGTTGGAGATGGTGTGAATGGTAGATTCCTGCTGTAGTGGAACGTACTGTCAATTCTAAGAAGTTCAAACGTCTTTGTGCTCAATATGAGAAGAGAAAACGAGATCGGGAATTGAAGGAGCAGGTAAGTAATGTTGGAAGTACTGATACTGTAGAACAAAGGAAAGGAAGAGGAAGAGATAGGCATTGTAGAGACCATAGGTTGTTACTGATGTGTAGGATGAAATGCTTGGATTAGTGGATGCTGAAGAAAATGAGAATGATGGATCGATGTCGAATAGTGAGTCTGGAGAGGAAGTAAACAGTGACTCCGAGGTGATTTCGGAATCGGAAGATGGTAATGAAGAGGAGGATGAAGAAAATCCCAGAAAGAGAGAGAACGGCAAAAGAAAAGGGTTCATTTATGTGGAAGGTGCTAGTGAAGAAGAGGAAGAAGAGGAAGAAGAGGAAGTTCGTCCTCCAAAGAAGTCTGTTAAGAGGTCCAAATCAACATTAGTAAAGTCAAAAAGAGTAAGTACTGAGAAATGTAAGGCATTTCTATCACAATATTTATGAACTGTGAATAAATGAGTGATGGGGATGCAATAGTTACCACTTTCACGATACAGATGAATTGAAAGCAGATTCATCACACTTTGAAAGTTATATTAACTCGTTTGTAGACACGTACAAAGTAGACTGAAAGGATATCTATTTAGAATGTGTTTGTTGGTTATCACAATTGTACTGGTAAGGGCTGGTCCAATCCACTAGAAGGCATTCTATCATGAGACTTAACAAACAGTTCTATCAATTTAGCTCAACATCCTTTCCAACAGCTTCTGAAACATGTTTATAACCATCTTTATGAAGCAAATCAACCAAATCCTTCTTGATTTGAGGTACAAGTCCCATTCCATGATAAACCAGAGCACTATACACTTCAATAGCAGAAGCACCCGCCTTGATCTTTTCATAGGCATCTGCACCACTTGAAATTCCACCTACTCCAATAATAGGGATTTGTCCTTGTGTCAATTGATACCTACCTGATTATTCATCATTCTTATTGCATACATTTCTCGAATACAATCAGTACTCAATTCTCTCAGTGGTTTACCGCTCAATCCTCCTTTCTCTTTCTTATACCCACTCTGTAGAGAGTCAGCTCGAGTTACTGTTGTATTGCTAATCACCAGTCCATCAACCTTGTATTCCATCACCAACTTCGCAATCTGCAGTTCACATGAAGGATGCTATGAATTCACATTCAAAGGATATCTCTCTGATCATGAGTCAAATCAGGTGATAATTTCAATAGAAGTGGAGGATGTTGAGGAAGTGTGCTTAAGTATTGATAAATCTAGTAATAATGGTAATCACTCATACTCACTCGATCCAGCATCTCTCGAAGACGATTCTCTTCCTGAAGAGCTGTTGTTCCCACTTGATTAGGACAACTGATATTCAGCACCATGAAGTCGGAATATGGACCACAACGCTGAATGCCCAGAAGGTAATCATTGACTGGATCCTCACAACCTTTGTTATCGGCTAGATTGACACCAATCAGTCCTCTACGGTGATTCTGTTGACGTAAGTATTCCTTCTGAAGACGAGGAACAATAACCTCATGTCCCTTACTATTCAAACCAAATCGATTAATGATTCCTTCATCTTCGTAAAGACGAAACATACGAGGAGATGGATTTCCGGGTTGTTCTTTGGGCGTAATTCCACCCACTTCAACAAACGAAAGACCACTCTTAAACAATTCGTTTATTGCCTCTGCCTGCTTATCGAATCCAGCAGCAATTCCAATACATTGGGGAAATTGAAGACCCATTAATGTTGTCTTCAGCTCGGGATATGCAGTTTTGTCTACAGGTGCTATATAGTTACAGTAATATTTCAAACTCACCCAAATGATACTTCTCCAGCAAAACACCCAACCGATGCGCTTTCTCGCATTCTATTTTCCTTATAAGTGGCATAGCAGAGTCAGCCATAAAATAATAGAGCTTGGAAGACCGAATCGTATCCCAGCAATAGGCAATCGCCCCTCCTCCTACGCATGCTGCTAACAAAAACTTCCACTAGAGGGTTATTCTAAAACAAATGTATTTACAGTCTTTCCACCCTTCTTGGTTGCAGTTGTCGAAAATGACCTGCGAGCATATACTCTACTATAGATGGAATTTCAAAAAGAAATACGGAGTATATGTTAGTACACGAGAAAACATCAGTTCGTGGAAAAAGAAGTATGATAGGTTGGATAGATTTAGTATTCACTGACTGTTATAATTCTGTGTTTTTAAGAAGTATTGAGTGATCATCGGCTTCAATAAAATTGCTATTACAGTGACTTTGGATAGAGGTAATCTACATATATCTCTAATAAGAAGTTCAGGAAACAAGATCAATCAAAAGAGATAGGGGTGACTCGAATTATAGAAGAAGTGAACACAAGATACTTGATCCAGGGGTACCTCCAACATTCCTTTCCTTTCTCTTGCCAGAAGATTGTTATTTCAATACAACTGATAGAAATGGTAAGTTTAAAACGATGTGATATTGCCCTTGTGTACTATTGATGGTGGTATTTTGAGGAATTGACGATTAACCGTTGTTTAGCCCAAGGAGATTAAGGACGTTCGTGATTTCATCACTTGTGCTAGAAGAAAGGACGCTTCTTGTACGTTGATTCGTTTTTGTCGCTAATTGTCTAGTGATCAAGATCAAGAAGAATCCCACTGGAGAGACCAAGTTTAAGGTGCGTTGCAGCAAGGTAGGATGATGATTGATGCGTGTGGTTATATCCTAGTACTTGTACACTCTGGTTATCAAGGATGCTGCCAAGGCTGAGAGGCTGGCCAAGAGTCTTCCTCCTAGTAAGTCGTTGTGGTTGTTACTGACTTTGTAGCCATCAAGAAGGAGAATATCTAAAGATGATGGAAATGAGTAGTATTTGGAAGAACAATCACTCTTTGTTTTGTTTGTTTAAGATTGTTTTCACCGTGTCAATTGGAGTTGTTGTGATTATTGGTTGATACTGTCAATTTTGTAGATATAGATGGGTTGAAGGTATTTCAGGGCCAGGATAATGGTTAGTAAACGTATTTGATCGAGAATAATAAAGAGGGAGGGGTCAAATTGGATTGTATACTTTGAATCAAGTTTGCTCTTTGACCCCCTTGTTCCCTTTCCTTTTAGTCATCACCAGTTTCTTGGTCATCTTTAAGAGTTATTTCTTGTATGTAGTGAGTTTGCTGTTAGAGGAAGTCATTTAGCAAATTTGGAAGGACAACTCATGCAGTTTGGTGTTGTTGGAAATGAACCAAGTACTTACTCTTTGAGTAGACATCATGCCTTACACTCCTTCTAGACTTCACGTTAAGGGTGCTATTCTTGGTTACAGAAGGTAGGAAACTGGTTTGTGTGAATTCTAATGTTTGTAGATCCAAGGTTGCTCAGTATGAGAACCAGAGCCTCATCAAGATTGAGGGAGTAAACACTGCCAAGGATGCTGAGTTCTACTTCGGAAAGCGTGTTGCTTACGTCTACAAGGTTGGTTCTGATTGTGATGAGTTGTGGATCTGTCTAACAGTTTTTTAGGCCGAGACCATGAAGAACGGTTCTCACTATCGCTGCATCTGGGGTAAGGTGGCGAAGGCTCACGGAACTAACGGAGTTGTGCGTGTGTTCTTCCGTCACAATCTTCCTCCTCAGTCGATGGGAAAGACTGTTCGCGTGATGCTCTATCCCAGCCGTGTGTAATTGATGAGAGGGAAACGCTTGATCAAGATCGTAGTTTGTTTGTTACAAATAGTCCAAGATTGGAAAAGGAAATCAACGTTGAACACATCACGGAGTTTCGTCACCTGGATCACTGGAGATTCATCCTCTACAAAGCAGAAACCTATCTATGAGAACAGTTCAAAGCTAACAACTGGAAATATGAAACGTTGGCAGGAATGCTAACCATTCCCAAGTAACTCCCCATTTAACCGAATCATCAATAATGAGAATAGGTCTTTCAATTGGAAAGAGAGCATTCAGATTCACAGTTTTAAGGACCGAATTCTCGACTACACAAGCCATAGGAAACATTGGTTCCTTTCCATAACCCGTACACACTTCATATGAAGGAACATCTCTCTTCTGTTGGATGGCGCGAACAACTGCATTCAGTGTCATCGGTGATGAAGCTAACACGATTCCATTATTCCCCATGCATGCCGTTAAAGCCCGTGTCCAAGCTTCTTCCCATGCATGCCTGGATCCAAATGCAAACACATATCTTCTCTACAACTCACATTCACTTCTCAACACAACTTGTGTAACACTCTTCATGCACTCACAGTTGGCAAGAGACACGATGTCCGGAATGTCATTGTGGACAGCAGGAAATACGAATGGTAGTTGAATTGTTTCTATTGATGAATACCAACAGATTAGCAATACGAGTACTGTCCATCACTTGACCTGTCTCTGGCGTAACTGTACGTCGAAGTAGTCTTCCGTACTCGTCAACAATGTCTGCATTTCCCTGTGGTACAGAAGAATTGGATTTGGGTGGTATTTCCACACCCTGTTGACCTCCACTGGCATTGAGACAATATTCAATCATTCTTGTATCCTCTTCATAATCTTCAGGGACTGTAACAACCTTAGAACAAAGAGTATCAAGTCCAATCTTGAGTGTCTTATATGCAACAGCCTTCAGGTCATATTCATTCATATCAATTACCTTATCAGAATCCTTCTTTGATTTCAAAATAGGAGAAATTGCAACAGTACTACCGTTTTCGAGACGGAGCATAGATGACCACCGAAGTTCATGAGGAGCTCCAACGGAAGTACTACAGTCCAATAACCACAGTTATGATACTTTTTGTATATGGGAATGGCGAATTTCTTCCTTTGAAGTTCCATTTGTAGGTCTGACTTTGCCGTACTCATTTGGGGAGGAAGATTATATCCTTTAATTCAAAGAAAGAGCCATGATGTACGAACAGTGTGAACAGCGTCACTACCCTGTTTATTTAACCCATCAGAATTGGTATCTGTAACAGAATCTGGACTTACTACTTTATCCATACTACATTAATGTACACTTGAACTCCGTCTTCGCTTTAAATCAATAGGGTTTTAATTATATATACGACCAATCAAGAACAAAGAGAAGATGGAATGATAATTCCTGAGAGTGTTGATTCTACTGAAATCCAGAATTTGAGATGAAGAAGGTTCATAATACCAATACAACAGAAATTGGAATCGTTCACTTCATAGAGCGAGGGAGGACAGTTTTGGCTGTAGCAGATAGCCTTTAGAATGACTACTATGAAACGATATACGAATAGTTAATTCGAAAGATCGAAGGATTCTTCATCAGTTTCTTCGTGTACTTAGACTAAATTTGCGTTGTTAGTACCTATGAATATGAAGTGGACTTTATTTGTAATGCTAACGATACTGTCTTCTGTTCTGGCTCTTCCCAGGCATTATATGAGACAGTATTCTAATTGTGATTTCTTCGATGACTGTATTGAGAGAGATCAATTCTGTTATTTCTATTATCGTTCTGTGACGAATAGATCCTTTGCGTAAGAAAAATGACTATGATGCTGATAACACGATGCTTGTCCGTAAGTTCTATTCTAGGGAGGATCCTTGGAACGAATTGTTCCGATCTTTCATGACGTTCGATTATGTCTTGGATGTCATGTATAGATTCCCCAATACCCTCAGTGAATCTCTCTTGTCTTCTGACTTCGATAGTGAGCCATTCTTTCAGATTCCCAATCTCGATAACCTCATAAGTCATCTGCATCTTACCTGCACACCTTCAGTGAAAGAGGGAAAATGGTATCGTATCAAGTGAGGACTAGCGTTATTATTAATCGCAGAGAGATGCACTGTGTTGATACAAACAATGAGGACTTTTTTGAACGGTTTCCTTCCCCTTCTCCTTCGTCATCTCCAAGTTTAGAAGTAGTTAATCATTCAACCTCTTCAACCTCGATTTATTCAAGAGGGGGTCTTCTCTTTGCTATTTGTACCATTGTTGCTGTTGTTATTGTTGTTGTCATTGTGGTGATTTCCAAGAAAAGGAATGGATCAGAAACCACTGAGCCATTTATTAATAATCGGATTATTGTTAGTAAATCAGGAGAGGATGGTGTCCCTAACTATGGAACCTTTTCATCGTAATGACCTTGTACTCTCCATTATGTTTGTTCTATTATCTTTTAAGGATAGTTATAGGAAACACAAAATCGTAGACACAAATTTTGATTGGATGCACCAATTGCTACTCTTGAAGTCACGTTCCTCAGAATTGAAATGGTTCAACATACCCATGCAGTGACAAAAGCACTTGTGTATGCTTTTGTCATCACATCACTTATTACATCTTCTGGTAAGGTTATTCGGTTCTGTTTGATTTCAGGGCTTTTGCTATCGAGAGATTCCAGAACTAGCCGCTCAACACCTGCTTTCAACTCTCTTTTGATGGGAATGGAAGATGAAGATACATGTGCCATCGACATTATGGTAGGAATGATTCTTGGGCTTGATCAATAGGAAAAGTTTAATTGTACGGAGATTGCTTGTGCAGATCAGGCAAATTATATCAACTATTTGTAAGAATTAGTGATCTTGGTTCATGGAATAGATATCTTCAGAATTGTAGCCCTGCTGCAGTACAACCATGGCTATCTGTCCTTTGGGTCCTTATTTTGTTGCTCCTTCTTTGTCTCCTTGCATCGACAGCAGAGAATTACTTCTGTGTAGTGATGGACTCAATCGTCGAGAAGCTCCATATTCCTCCTAGCATTGCTGGTTAGAGTTTTCATAGTGAATGAAACAAAGGGGTCACCTTTTTGGCTTTCGGCAATGGAGCTCCTGATGTTTTCTCCTTAATTATGTCCGTTTTAGCTGGAATGACTGAGATTGGAGTCGGCGCCAATTTGGGAGCTGGTGTGTTCCTCACAACTGTAGTTGCTGGATGCGTTGCTGTCTGTTCGAACTGTGAGGTGAACAAACGAGCATTCACGCGAGATATCTCGTTCTACATCTGTTGTGTGGCCTATCTCATCTTTGTCTTCTTTGACAAGAAAATCAAGTTATGGGAGGCTATTGGCTTCCTGGTTCTGTATGCTATCTATATCACAGTAAGGTCAATTGCGATGTATAACATAGATTGTGTTGTGTCGACCCAAGAAGAAGAGAACTGAAGCTGCTTCTGAGAAAGTCTTCATAACGACAGACGATAAACTGTAGGTGAGTCTTCTTGATGACATCAATTCGGTGGAGGAAGTGAAAGATCTGATTCTTTCTCCTGGTAGTCCTTCTACAGATGGCAAGCAAGGAACAGGTATGCAAATCAGTCTGATGGTGGAATCTCGTCTCCATAATGAGCCAGCTGATCGTGTGTTACCTGTAGGACTGATTAGTATTGATAAGAACTAGGGACTTGTAATGAAACAGAGTCCGAAACCTGGTTTGGAAGAGATTGTAGCTCGTGTAGAGAATGAAGAAGAAACTGAGAACAAACCCATCAATCGTCAGTCTATTCGAGAATTGTGGCTAAGTAGGCTTCGTTTATTCTTCTTATACAAGGTGCATGGAAGAATTTCCGAGAACAATCTATTTTGTCAAAAATAGCCTATATTTCTGAATATCCATTTACTATTCTTCGTGATCTCTCTTGTCCTATTGTTCATGAAGATCGATGGAATAAGTATTGGATTCTGGGATCATCATTTGGAGCACCCTTCCTTATCGCCTTCTTCGCTGATAGTACCATCATTTATTCATTCTTATTGTAGTCTCTTATACTGACGTTGTCTTCAAGGTGGTACCTGTCTGGGCTCTCCTTCTTGTTATTGCTGTGGTCCTTCTTCTCTGCAACTGGTTCTTAACCAGCTTCCAGGAGCCACCTGCTAAGGGTTTCTATCTGGTGGTTTTGGTCCTCATTGGCTTCACTAGTTCTGTTCTCTGGATTTCAGCTGTTGCACAGGAGCTCGTATCACTCTTGAATGCTATTGGCTTGATGCTTCACATCTCTCCTGTCATTCTTGGTCTCACGATTCTAGCTTGGGGAAACTCTCTCGGAGACATGGTTTCAGATATCTCTCTGGCTCGGCAAGGATATGCTCAGATGTCAATGGGAGGAGTTTATGCTTGTACGGGCATCCTTAGTATCTTATCTCTAGCTCCTACGTTCAATTTGACAATTGGTATGGGTATCTCGCTATTAATTACGTGCATCAAATCGTTGAAGAAGGAATGAGTGATAATGTGTAGAGGATATGCAGATCTTGGTCCTGATACCTCCAGCATCAATCTTACTTTTATTTTCCTCGTAGTTACTCTTCTATCGACAGTCATCGTAGGGATTGAGATTTGAGGTGAGATATAGGTTGTTCCATTGAGCAAATTTAGATTTACTAAAGGATTTGGATTTTATCTCTTTTCTTTGTATGGTATTTACTTGGTATTGAGTATCTTGCTGGCACTTGGTGTAATGTCGATTCCCTTTATTACCCCCAAGGGAAACTAGACATTTTTGGTATTCTATGTTTGTTTCGATTTTAACCGATGTGTGATTGTTTGTCTTCTGAAATGCGGAGAAACCCTGGATTTGAATCAGCAGCTATTGTTCTCCCCTCTGCTGATGATTGTCAGAAGTATCTAGGAAAACGAGTTCGAGTCGTTGGATTGTACTCCATTCACCATCAAATCACAAATAGTGTAAAAGAATTCAAAGGAAAGGAATTAACCTTACAACAGGGTGATCGCTTTATTCATGTGAAAGTTAATGAATATTATCAAAATGAACATCTAACATATCGGTTTATTGAAGTTATTGGGATTGTTGAATCAGTTGAAAGCGATGTAAATTACGATTCCATTCATACAGCGTAGTCTATCATGGTATTTTGTTACCATCTGCGAGGGTTAAAGAACTTCAATATGCAATTGTATTGTGAAGCCGTTAATAGAAGAAATGCATTTCTCCAATCAACATTCGGAGAATAGATCGATCCCACCGCTTCAATCCTTTTTGGCTGATGTATCTCTTCAACATTCTTCTTGTACTCTTCTTGTAACATGCTATCCATCTTGCCTGAATGATTCCTTTGTTTGTTTTGAAGAATCATGGTACCCAATTCTTGCCCTTTTTTGGCATTCTTCTTTTCAATCATTTCTGAACAAGTAATGTATCTTTCAAGGTACTTATAAGATGGAGTGGAGACTATGAATTATCTAATCTCTTTCTGTAGAACTGAGTATGATCATGGAGTAAGTACCTACTCCCCTGAAGGACGTCTCTTCCAGGTTGAATACGCTATTGAATCTATTAAGGTAGTAATCCGATATGCAATTCATATAAATAGCTGGGCTCAACTGCAATCGGTATCAAGACGTCTGAGGGAATTGTACTTGCTGTAGAAAAGCGACTTACGAGTAAACTAATGGTTCCTTCAAGGTTTGATATGATTTGAGAGTATAAGAAGTAGCGTGATTAAGATTATGGAGATTGATCACCATATTGGAGCTGCTATGAGTGGACTCGTTGCAGATGCTATCACACTGATTGATAATGCCAGAGTCAATGCTGCAAACCATCTCTTCAACTATGGAGAGCCGATGAGTGTATCTTTTCACTTCACTGCATTTCTTGTAGACAGAGAGTGTTGCTCAATCATTATCGGAGATCATGCTTTCCTTTGGTGAGGATGATGATACGAAGATGGTTTGTTTTCCTAGTATCAGTGACACGTAGTCTCGTCCATTTGGAGTTGCTCTTTTGATTGGAGGATATACAAAGAAGTATGGTTATCAATTGTTGGTATTGAAATGGAATGTGAGTGTAGATTCTTGACAGATACTTCAGGAACATATACAGAATACAAGGCTGTTAGTATTGGATCAGGTTGTGAAGGAGCAACGGATATGTTGAAGGACCTATACAAACCTGTGATAGTACATGGGTTGAGTGATTGATAGAACTTGACCTTGCAAGAAGGTATTAAAGTGTCACTGTCAACATTAAAGCAGGTTATGAAGGATCCGATTAACTGCAATAATATTGATGTGGCTACAATTACTGAGGAAGGATACAAGTTATTCACAAATACTGAAGTTGAGGAAGCATTAGGTCTACTGAACTAATATGTTTGTTGGTAAGCAATGGATGTATTAGTCTAACAAACCATCATACTGATGAAGGTGTTGAAGTAATACTTCTGTCGATCGTTTCCTCTCTTCTGTTTCCCTTTTGATTCGTTCTTCTCGTAGTTTTTTCAATTCCAGTTCTCGTTGCCGTTTCTGTAAGTACAACTCCGACTGATCTATGGATGTAACTACTTTTGAATGGTGATGATGGCGGTGACGATGATGTGGTTTTGATGAAGTGTTTTTAGGAATCTACTGATAAGGTAACCAATATATTCTAACCAATATATCTTGAGGCTGTTCTACTAAGCGTGATTTGAGTAATTCACGCTGTTCTTCTTGTGGTATTTCATTAGAAGCAAGAGAAGAGTCGATCACGTTCCTCTCACGAAGTTTGACAATCGCCTATATGGGATCCAACCTTCGTACAATAACATTTAGGGGATCTTCCATCTGTTTCATCTGCTCATCTCGTCTTTCTCGTTTGACAAGTTCATCCTCATCAAGTGCTTTGCCATTTTGAGATCGCTTTATTGATAAATTCTCCTCATACCACTGCTTCGTTGGTAGCTGTGTAGGTTTTAACTTCCAAGTCGGTACCTTCAATTGACCAATCTCTTTTATTTTCCGTTCTTGCTCTTCCTTCTATCAACAATTACCTCTTTCATCCACTCATACAGTATAGTCTTCATTAGGAGCGAAGGATACAGTCGCTTCTGTTCCCAGAGAAAATCGGCTCAAAGAATCTGAAGACGATTCTACAATCACTACCACCAATATCAATCCTACCTGCAATAGGATGTTCAGGAACAGTCTGAATTCCTTTCATTTCTTTAATCTTCTGAATTCTTTTCTCCATATCTGCCATCTTACTACTCTTCTCTTCTGCTTCCACTTTGGCCATGAACTCATTCTCATCCTTTGTAAATGTATCTTCATTATCTTGGTTCCACACATGCCATTTCTTATGACGTAAAATATGTAGACTCATGTTGTGGCAATAATAAACTATGGAGAAGTGGAGTTCTTATTTTATTTCATCTTGAATCTACATTGATTGCTATTCTGTTCTTGACATACTATTTGGATGCTCATTGTGTGATGAACCTATACTAGTGTTTCTGTCGTCATAATAGTTCTTAGATGTGATTCTATTGTTATGCTGGTATGAATACAAGATGTTACAGGAATGGATCTTTTCAAAGGGCTATCACTCTTTGGATTGTTTTCATTCTTTATTAAATAAGTTCACTATTTTTATGAATTAGGTGTGAGTGAATTTGGTGCCACCCCATTATTTTTCGTGTATTACAAATTCGTTCATATGGTTCTACTTTATTGGCTTGTTGAGATGGATATTTGTATTCAATTGGATCGATGTGAAATGGTCATCAATTCGAATACAGGATGTGTATCAAACAGGATATTGTAGTGAACACTTAACATATTAATCTTACCCACTATCATACTGTTACAACATTTTCTTGGGTTTCATGACTATGAGAGATGACTATTGATATGACATGTATGTAAACAAATGCATTATTCTCTTTTGAATTCAGGTACCGTAGTGCGTTCTTCACCAAATCGTTCATTAAATACCATGTTCCTAGTCTCATAGCGAAGGGTGGGTTTCACATTCTCTTCACTAGAATAGCCGAACGGTACGAGACCCACTACAAAGTATCGTTTTGGACAGTGAATTAGTTCACTCACATGTCGGCCGTCAAAACCCTCCATGATGAGAGAACATAATCCATGGGCTTGACAAGACAATACAAATAATTCCATTGGGAAGATAGTCTGTTTGATACTCCATTCCTACAGATTAATAAACCATTGTACCATTACTCGATTTGTATAGTATTCTTGAGCAAAAGATTTGTTGGACTTTTGCTTCAACGAACATTTGGCCATAAGACCTGCTATTCCACCCTTTCCTATCAATGTACCAAAACGACTCAATGTATATCCAACTTTGTTCTCATCCAGTCCTTCGCGCTTCCAGAGTACTTTATATGCTTCTCCCGTCATGCTGGGTTCTATTCCTTGAAAAAGAAGAATGATTGTTACCTGTATCAGCAAGGAATACGGCAACTCCAGGAACCTGACGGATCACGTTGGCATTCTTTTTCGGCATGCGGGTAGCCAACTTCTCTAGATTCGCCTTATCTTTCAGAATGACAATTTTGTATGGTTGCCAGTTATATGCTGTTGGGGCAAGCTAGACTCAGATGGCATACCAAATAGATACAACGGTTTCAGACAGAATCTTGTCAAGAAGTGAATCATCCACACTTTGTTGTTTGTATTGTCTACAGCTAGTTCTTGATCGAATAATCTCGTCAAAGCCTTTGGTACACAACTCAACATCACGCACTGTAGAAAAGACCTAGATATCACCACAACCCAGTTTCGAAAACGCGTATATTACGAAGAGCAAGTTTAGAAGTAAGAGCCAACATGTATCTGAGATTACAAATATATCACGTCTATGTCATTAAAAGGAAAAACAAACAAAATGAAACTAAATAACATTCAAATCAGGAAGAACACAAATAATGATATCATCTTTATTGAACAGATAATGAGGAGAAGGAATAGCAACAACAAACGGTTCTCCAGTAATCCGACTTCGTTTCCTCACTCCCAGAATCATTAATCCTTTTGTGGCCAAAAGGTCATAAAAGACTTCCGAAGCGACATTGGCTGTATGAGAGCCCACAGTATATTCGACAAAGCGATTCCCTACATTGAATTCCATTTCTCATTTCTACCATTGGTTTCAGAAAGAAGAATCTCTAATGCTGTGATTGATGATTCAAAACATGCAGAAAGAGCGTTCATTTCCTGAACTGTTTCATCTACATAACTAGTGTTAAATTGGTATTAGCATTGATACATATTGCCCGCAGCAAACTCAGGAATGAAATAATACTTGTTATCATAATAATCAAACGAAGGTGGACAAGGCAATCGAATGATGTTGGTTAAGGAGCAGGCTCTCTCTACGTGCAACAGATAGTTATGTGCGTATTGATGCGTTTCCATATCTTCTGGACGCTAGAGATGAATCCCGTATCAATCACCTGCCAGTTTTTCACCATATTTCATGTTCTCCAATTTTCCGAATTTCTGGAAATGTTCAAGCGTTAGCAGCGAAATCGCAGATGCCTTGTCAAACTCTGATGGACCAGTAGGGTCTTCTTCAGAAGGCTATCGTAAAGCAATGAATATAAACAATACCCGATAATCCTGCCATTTGGTATATGGCATTAAGAGGACACGGTCAGCTGTATCAGCATGAGCAGCAGCAAGTGCAGTCATATCTGTAGATTCTCCTTGAACGAAATGAAGCTTGTTCTGAAAGAGAGATTCCAATTGACCCCATTCTACATTTAGATCCCAATTTCAAGAGTACCTGGAAAAGGTGATGGTGCTATAATCGTAACTTCAGGAACAGAATTGTTAATGGTATGGCGTAGTAATTGATGTAAAAAATTTGACACATTTTGAGGACAACCCTAATTATGGTCGTTTTGTTACATACATACACTAATCACAATTGATTTCACTTCAACAGAGAATTTGGTTGTATGAAAAGTGGTTTCCTTATCACCATGAAGAGAGCTACTAGGAAGATGCATTAATGTGAGACTCGACTTAGGAGGTGTACTGGAAGGATTGAAAGGGCGCTTCATTCGAGAAAAGGAATATCTTTCTAATTAGAAGATATCTATGGAATACTTATTGAACGAATGGAATGAAGATTTGTTTGGTAAACTATCAGATTCGGATTGTGTCGTGGAATTACTATGAACACTTGTAGTATATCCTTCCTCTCCTGAGGACTCAGGATGCTTCATTCGCGAAATTCCCCAAATACCCATCATTTTGGTATTGACATCTGTTACCTCCTTCTTTGACAAATGGTCTCCAGGACTCATCGAAGGAGGTGAAACGATCTCCGAATTCAATGCTTCATCCAACTGTTCTTTCCGTTTGAGTTCTTGCTTCATTGCTTCATGTTCAGCATCCACAACACTCAAATCATCATCTGATTCATAGTAATGAGGATTCGAGTAATGACATGAGTCCAATGCCACAATGTCTTTATTCTCTTGAATATCCATTGAGGTCAGCATTAATGATCTAGCTGTCATGGATCTCTCCACAGCAATTGTATCAACTGATTGAGCAACGGTAGTCACAGAACTATTGGTCATTTCCATAATCATCACATACGATTGTTCCTCCTCATCACTCACTTCAAGTACTTCTTCTTGTTTCATTGGATTCATTTCGATATCAAGGGAGGTTCCCTCACTACGTCGCATTCCAACATTCTCCTCAGGAATAATGTTCAAGAAACTGATAGTATTGGGAATCGAGGTTGAAGTGAATGGATCCGAAACTATTGGTGTCATTCCAAAAAAAGATCCAACTTTGACTATTGACCACACATTCCAAAATCACCTCCGAATTCAGCACTTCTAAACAGGCTAAAGCTGATCTTTTTGAAGTGGTGAATATATGCAAGCGATCTCTCAGTTCGATACGTTCATGAACCGGATTGATTCTCATCCCTCCATTAAACTTCTAATATTAACTTCTATCCACAAATATTACTGTCATAGCAAATAACAATTGTCCTGTAAGCTTATAGATTGCAATGCATGCTCTTTAACTCAGAATGAAACTCCTTTCTTACTGTCCAAATGTAACTCCCCTTTGTAATTCTTCTACAGAAACTGTGTATAGAGACTTCACAGAACTCCGTCGATATTCATCCTGCCAATCAGTCTCGCTGAGGACATTCAACACATAACCAGGAGAACGAGTACTAGGGATGAGTAATGACACGATCCCATACTTAATTGTTTGATAATTCACAGGGTTTGAAGCCGAGTTTACCGTCTCTCCATACTTTCCCTTCATCAGTAGATGTGTCTTTTCAGTCTTTGTGTAGATCATTTCCTTCGTATCCTAATTATCAAGAAACGAAGTGATAAATACTCTTGTATGCATTAGCAATAGATTATGAAGAAGTGTATAGCAGCCTGGACACAGTAATTCCGTAGCTATTAATGCATGTTTTGTGTACAAAGGAAGATTGATTTTCACTGGCAGGAAGTATTGCTGTGCATGAGTTAATGATTATACATCTACTGGAATAGCAATTACACCAGAACAGATCGAAGTGAAGACCCGCGGTTTTTTTCCATAACTCTCGTACAGCGCTAAATCCTTGATTTTGCTTCGATCCTTTTCTGGCAACGTATTAACATAATCAAGATATTTGCTGTTTGTTACAAAAGAATTTTCGAGTGAGACAAGAGCAATTACAGTTTCTTTGTCTCTGGCAACGAAATCCTTACGAGGATCAGGAATATAAATCACATCGCTTGCAGACATATACATTGAACGAAGTAGATCATTCTATGATTAACAGAAACAATTGTAAATACATGATTGAAAATGGATCCTTTGAAAAACTGAACACGCATAACAAATCGATGTTTCCAATAAGGTGAATGTCTAAAATCATTCATATTCAGAGTTGGAGACAGAACAGCCACTAATCCTCATTCCATCCATAAACGCATACAAATGAAATCTTCTCCTACAAAGTCTTCTCGCCACTGGTAAACAAGTACAGAGTATACATCACGATAGGAACAATATCCCGTGAGAAGAATGTGACGTTTGTTTGTCTTGTTTTCCAATCTGGAACGGTCTCGTAATGCAGTGTCATTCTTTTTCAATCGATATAAGATAATCAGCTATTTGTTAGATGCGACATTTGTAATCACATTCTTAGGGACAAAAATCACGATCATTGCATAGAACCAAATCAGGAGAACTTTTCCCCAAAAGGTTCGTGGATAAATCTCTCCATACCCAACTCCCAGAGCCGATGTCAAAATGAAGAATCTTTCTCTTAGTCTCGATTTGCAATCTTACACGGAGGTTAACATATCAAGATGAACTCCATATGGGCTCCATTCATTGTATTCAAGTGTCTGGAAGAGAGCTAGAGATGGAGCCGGAATCACAAGAATACATGAGAAGAAGAGAACGACAACACTCGATTTCAGTAAGAAATAGGTGAGATGGTCATTGAAGGCACTCTGAAAACGAATCAAATCACGTCGTTGAAACATGCGCAGAAGTCGGATTAAGCGAAGTCAAAATGAAGAAAACACGAACGAATGATCGAATAGGATATAGATTCGGAAGGCAGGAAGCTTCACAATCCAAGCAGCGATGTGGTCTGTCTTTTTCATAATAATCATAATAATGAGGACAGGAAACGATGTCATGACATCAATCAATCCAGGTCTATGACTGAGATAAGAGAAGCACAGTAACTCAGAAAACAGAAAAGCCCACTTGTTTGGAGCAAGGTAAAACGTCAGACAAAAATCAAATGTATAATAAATACTTACAGCTAACTAGATATGACTCCGCTTCCCCGAAAATACAGAAAAATACCAGACCCATGGAGGAATGTAGACGTCAACTTCATTCATATACATAACGAAGATGACCCAACCCATTCCAGAAAAGAAGGTATTCAACTAAAAATGAAAAACAAAACATTCTCCATGCAAATGCATAAATGTAGAAGAAACTAGAGTAGTCCAAGATGTCAGCAATCTTATCTTTCAGTCGCTTTTTCTTCTTTTCCTGAACTATTCATCAGACTACTCACAAAACAACAACTTCGCGGCTGTTCTATATGACTTGTTATCGTATAATCGTAGAAACCTTTCGTACTCTGATAAGTATCATAATAGTAAGGCTATAAATATCAGATAAACAGGGTGATTACTTCTTGGACCATGACACGATCCGACAATATAAATGACCTGTAACACACTTCCGCGGTTATATACAACAAACAAATCAAAGGATACTTGTTATGTAGCTACAGAATCTTGCTTTAAGAATAATTCACGATCCGTTTCATCAAGAGAATTGAACTCAGACTCACTGATCACAGGTAATCCTTTGTTCTTGCGTTTAAGATTGAATCGGTGCCAATCACTACGGAAATGCTCACGATGCTCATTTGCAGTATTGAACCCAGCTTCACATGAACTACATTTGAACTTCATTGACACCATTTCTGTTTTCACAGGTTCCACTGGAGCAGGATCTACAACGTGCTCAGCACAGGTGTTCGAATCGGATGGCTTCTCTTCAGGTACATATTTGTGTTGAAGAATCTCACAAGCAATTGAAGGGTTCTGTTGGCAAAGGACATCCACAGCTCTGTAGCTTTTTGGGTCAATGCAGCACTTCCAGTTCAATGAAATTGGTGTGTCATCTTTGGAAATCACATGAACACCTTCTTCTTTACAAAACGCATCTAAAACACTCTCTTCTATCCATGAATAAACTCTACTTCACCATACTCTTCTTCTTGCAGGTGAACTGAATCAACATTTGCATTCGCTCAATCCGCATCACCTTTTTCAGAATATTGATAATCTCGAGAGCCTGCTTCTTTGCACTTTGGTTTAATCGAAGTGACACATGAGCATCCTTCATAGCTCGTTGAATCATACTTACCTACATATTAGTAGACTATTCCATTCATACAGTAAAGGGAGCATCTGTATCAGGATTGTAACACATTTCAGAAATCAGAGTCGATACTTCCTGATTCATCCTATCAATCAACAAAAGCAACGACTCATACGCCTGAAGTTGATGTTCACGTTCCTTTCCTGAAATCTGTTCAACACCCTTCTCCAGAATGATTTTACTGATTACAGAGGTGTCTGTAGTTCCAAAGCAATGCATCAAATCCTCATGACTCGCAGTCACTCCCTAACAATGACACTTTCACTCCGATTCGACTTTAGATGCATTCAAGAAGATATTTGGAATTTGAAGTACCTCGTCAATATCCTTTTCAATCCCATTTCGCCAATTGATGATCTACCCCGTAACTCACAACCACTTTTTCAAACCTTATTCTTATAACAAGCGATCTCAAATCTCTTTCCCTTATACTCATAGCGAATGATCGCTACGTTTGTCAATTTGATCTATCCAATCACTGTATAGCCACAATGAATTACCTTTCCTACAGGCTGAACGATTCGATTACTCATTATTTGACGAGAGCATCCTGTTAAAACGGCTTCTCGGCTCCGAATCTTGTTGAAGCTTAACAATGTCTATAGAAAACCAATTGGTTGGAATCAAGGTATTTCTGTAATTAGCGATCTAGATGATCTTGTAGGTTGTTCTATTGGGAGATGCTGCAACTGGAAAGTCAAGTTTGCTAATGCGATATACAACGGGACAGTTCAACTCACAAATCGATAGTACAATTGGAGCAGCATTTAAATCGAAGTGCAGATATGTTGTGTTTCTGATGTCGTAGGGTGATTACGAAGGGTGAGAAGCAATTCCGATTGGATATCTGGGATACAGCCGGACAAGAGCGGTATCGATCTATTCTTCCTATGTATTACCGAAATGCTGCAGCTGCTGTTTTGGTTATAGATGTGACAGAGAAGCGCTCATTAGAAGTTGCAGCTCGTTGGATTTTGGATATTCATCAGAAAACCGATAAGGCAGATTGTTATATCATTCTTGCAGTAAATAAGGTGGATCTTAGTGACAAGGCACTAACATTGGCTGAAATACAGCAGTTTTGTGAAGAGAATGGTATCGATTACATGGAAACATCGGCGAAATCGGGTTATAATGTGACAGAATTGTTTGAACAAGTGTGTGATAAGTGTATGAATGTAGGCAAGGAAGTGGTACCAAGCGACGTGATATCTTGTTCGCAACCTCCTCCTGCCTCAAATACTGTAAGTGTGAGTAGGAATGATCAAGAATAGGGATGTTGTAAATGACATGTTTGTTCCAACAAGAAGATCATACAACCATTTTTGGTTTCATAACTCCCTTTCGATCTCGCTTCTTTCCCTTGCAACAACATAATGCAATCACAACAATCACAATTAATACTACAATCACCACAATTACGATAATCATGGTAGCATTAGACGCAGGTTCAGTGGGAACAACAGTTGGAGCCTCTGTTGGGGCCTCAGTAGGAGTCGCTGTGGAAGGGGTAGGAGGCAAGGTAGGAGGAGCCTCAGTAGGTTTGTCAGGATTCTCTATCAATTATCACATTCACATGTTCCTTACCAGTTTCAATCACTAAAATGAACTTCGTAGAGACGGTGTTAACCGTACGAATCACCGAAAACACGTTAAACTTCGCAAGATCTTCTGTAGATCCCGAAATCACACCTGTAGATTCACTAATCGAGAGTGTTGATGGGAGTGGAGGGTAAATAGAATAGGTGGCATCCACAATAGTATCAATAGGAGCATTGGTGATTTGTTGGGTAACATTTGCATACATATAGGAATGTGTATACATGGATTGATCCACCTTCATTCCACAGACATAAGGAGTAAACTCATTGAGACTGGTATCATGGATTTCACCATCGAGAGCTATCTTATCAATCTCTATTTATCTCATACTCAAGAGTTCCAATCGGAAGCGAGTGGAAGGGAGATTGGTTGTGTCATCACACGAATATCGGTATTCTCCATCCTTCGTTTTTGACTCCAGACGAGATGATGACTGTAGCCACTGTGTGCAATCAGGATTGCCTTTACCACAATTTAAGAGTTTCCAGGACTTCACTGCATCCGTTCCTTTTCGATACAGGGTATACTCACTGATCGAAGCAACTCTATGATCACAGATATATCTTGAATCCCTACACAGGAGTAGTGATCGTGAAGTGCATAGAAGTAGAAGAGAACATGGTTTGAGTCTCAGTAAACCCATCAACTACATACGACGCAAGATTGTTTGTCATAGACTTCACACCAGCACTGTGACTCAATGTGAACTGTACAGGAGAACAACCTTCATGTTATCATTTCTTCATTGGCTTACGTTCCTCCTTCATAGATGCATACACAGGGAAAATCGAAAATGTCCAACTCACTTGAATAGCTGTGAATTCCGTATAATGAGCTGAAATCACAAGCACATTGTTTGAGGCTTCTAAAATGTAGGCGGGAACCATCACACTAAGTCAGAAACATGTCAAGGATCCTACTTCACCCACATATAGGATGAGAAGGAACCGGATCCCATAGTAAATAGGAAGTATGGAGCCTCCATTTCGGGCCTAGAAGTAATACTCTCCTTTTTCACTCACTCTGACATATGATCTTTAAAGAGACGAATATCGTTCAGCCAAACACTAATGCCGTGACGATAGTACAAACGAATATAAACATGAGATAGCTTATCTACATCGGGAACATCAAATGAAAAACGAGTAGCATGGTTTCCATTTTCAATACGATTGTTGGCCGTACTAAGTGGGGTCCAACTATCATCCATCACAAAGTTCTTTTTTGTCCAGTCTTCCTCAGTAAAGGAAGCAAAATGGTAGACTGTAGCTCCAGGATTCACAATATTAGTCACTAGAATGAGAATAATAAGTAATGACTACGCTTAAATTCAAATGCAGATTTCTCATTGTAGAGTCTACCGGTGAATACAACTAAGTCGTTTTCTTCAATGATTTGAAGATAGGAGTGCTCATCCCAGAGTCTTCCATCACTACAATGTACAGATTCCTCCATATCCTACGTCTGAAGCAGATTTACTTTATACAACCCATCATCTGTAGGGTCAAGACAATACTCATTGGTCGAGTTTTGATTTGCAGGAACAGCAGCTCCTGTCACTAAAATAGTTTCCATACCATTAATTGTCCCTGAGATAGTAAAAGTTTCCTTATTTCCTCGACTTCCGCTAACTTTGATGACTTTAGCATAATGCTTTTCATCTGAACACTCAGAGGCAACAACTGGGTATGAGAAATTCAAATCCAAAGTCTTACCAAGCGAAAAAATGAAGAAAATAAGGAGACTATTCATTTGAAAGAGTAAAATAATGAAAGGTGAAGAGTAAAGGTGGTAACTGTCGAAATAGTGAAAACAATTGGCACTCTAGAAATAAGGCAATTAATACTGAAAAAGAAAGAGAAAAAGGATTGAAAACAAACAAGGAAATATGAGCCATATACCGCTTCATACTCTTGAGTATAGATTGTACTACGTCCAGAAGTTGGATCATAACAAGTTACAGTTAATACACCGCCAACTTCCATTGACAACTCGATCTCAATATAGTATTCTCCTTTTGGCCTTACTTCAGGTAAAACAAAATTCAGATCATAGATATATCGACATACAGCTTCATCAATCATATTTACAGGTTCGTCTCTCTTTAGATCACCGTTATACTTGAAGATCTTCATATCCACTTGCTTTTGGTTATCTAGAGTCGTTTTAAATAAGTAGCTCTTTCCCGTAAGAGGTAACTTTCCTCCTTTCTTGAGCATAATCAGTACTTTCCCCTCTCCAATACCTAATCCGATGGATTCACTCATGATTTCCTTCACAGTTTGCCTATTTCCAGAGTAGTCTGCCAGAAGCATCAGAGCAGCTCCGTTCGCTACACACTGCTGTCGATTCACCTGAGGGAAGATACAATCACGAAAGAGTTTCTTTGTCTTCTCAGCAACAAGAGTCAGTTGAGAAGATCCTCCAATCATGAAGAAATAGCTTATGTTCCCTGGTTGGAGATGATTTCGTTGCAATAGAAGTTTCACACATTCCAGAGTCTTGTCAACAATAGGATCGATCAAACGATTGAAGGAAGCTTGAGTGACAGGTATGCTAAGTTCGTCGCCTGTGAAAGGTGATGTATCAAAATCGGTACATTGTTGTGTGAACAGCGCTAATTTGATCTCTTCACTCTTTTCTTTGAGAGCGCTTCGTTTCCGTAGGGCCTGCTTTGATTTTTTAATCAATTCTGTTCCATATTGGTTGCGATATTGCTGCTCAATGAATTCTGAGAGAGTAATGTCTACATCATTTCCTCCTAAATAGGGATTGCCTCCTTGATCCACAATAACAAATCCATCTTCATGCGAGTACTTCATCAGGGAAACATCAAAGGTGCCACCTCCAAAATCGTATACCAGGAACTTCGAATTGTTCTTGAATCCATCCTCTTGACTATAGTACCAAGATAGAGCGGCAGCAGCCGGTTCAGTGATGAGTTTCTTGATGGTGAGTCCAGCTAGCCGAGCAGCTTCTTTGATTTTATTACACTGATAGTCCTTATAGTCAGCTGGAACTGTAAGATAGGCAGCATCAAACACACGAGGATTACAATAAGCTTCAGCTCGTCTCTTGAATTCCTTGAACAACTCACATGCAACATCGACACAATTGACACGCATACCATTATTACTAACAACAAAGTAGGGATAATCATCCTCTCCACGGACGACTTCACAGCCAAATATACTTTTATTTTTCAATTGCTCATAGTAAGAATATGGTTGCCCAATAAGTCTTTTCACACTTCCAACAACAAAACGTCCATCACGTCCCATACTCTTCTTCGCTGTAATTCCTGTGACTATTCTATCATTATAATACATGACATAAGAAGGAAATAAGGAAGATCCAGTTTCATCAGTAAGGGCTTCGAAGGAGTTGTTTTTATAAACATACACCGTAGAATTTGATGTACCAAAGTCAATTGCAAGCGTATGATCCATTTAGCAAAGATCTGGAACTTCAGTAATAACAAACAATAACTCAAACTAATAATGCTCTATCCAGGGCAGTTTGTTAAAGCAGAAGTACATTAAGGAAAAAACCTACATGACAAACAGCTGCAATCCTTACAATCATTTCTACTATACACAAAATAAAAGTAATAATCATCCACCACAACCCAATAAACTGTTTCTCCTTCTTTGAGATGCCTAAACAGTCACTGTTTGTGGCTCGGTCACTGCAACCTTTCGTGTAGGCACTGGCAATAAGACTAGGGTCTTGATAGTGCCGTATCTATATCACAATTTTAATACATTCTTACATGAATTGGGATGGTATCCAGAACCTCTTTTCCGTAAGTAACAGATTTCCAGCGATTACTCGCCTCACAACCAACCGGATCGCCATATATCGACCACTCAGAAGGAGAATCGAGAACGAACTGGGTTTCATTCCATCGAACTCGGATACACACTGATTGAATGGACTTGAGTAACTTACTTTTCCGTAGTGTTGTGTTAACAACAATCGAGGATCCATCGGAAATGACAAATGGAATGTAGTAATCCTTTGTTAACGTTACATTGGTAGTGAGAGAATAGCTCGACACATAAATACATCCAACAGATGGATCATCTGATTTAGAACAATTATCACGAATCGGGAAATACTTTCCAGGGCGATTCTGATCAGAAAACAATGGAAACTCCAAACCATACACAAATAACTGAAGATTTGCGTTCTGCATTTCCTTGATACCTATTTGCATCCATTCTTGAGCTTTCTCATTGTATCTACAATTGACACTTTGTTGAATGAATACGCTAGAATATCTTGCATTCTTGCATTTGGAGAGAAGAAAATAGCGACTCCCAGAACAAAGAATGTCGGGGCTAACCAGATTGTATAACAAACCAAGCAACTGCGTGTATGATAATTCGAAGAACTCCCCCATCTGGGGACTGTTGTACTTCGCCCCATGATGTTGAGTATTTGAGGTTCAGTTGTTTACCTTAAATAGATTAATCAGGACTTTTTATATCAGACTGTATAGTGCAGTGGCTAACACGCTCGCCTGACACGCGAGAGATCCCGAGTTCGAGCCTCGGTATAGTCATCTTTTCTTTTCAAGTTTATTGTAATAATGAACACAAAGAGTGGGTATTGTTGTGTCTTAATGATCGGTTCATGAAGAGTGTGCTATGTATGTATTGAACAGAAAATCTGACTATTTCCGTCTCCTCTTTTCAGGATATCAATCCCAAGTTTTCATTCTCTTTGATTTTTAGGAATATCCTTGATTATTTGTGTGTATGGATCCGTATAAAGCATCCAGATTTCGCTTTTTGGATTCTCAGATGTTGACGGGTAGATTTGCACTTGCGTTTGTTTAAGTAGATACGTGTCGGTACACCGACATTAGCCTCCCGTCATCCAATGTGGACCAAGTAGTTGTGAAAACGAACGGACTTCTGTTTGCTGTGCCTGTAGCTGGTCCCACAGGCCAGTTGTATATTCGACCTGTCTGTGGAAGTGAGCGATATACTCACAATTCGACTCGTTTGAATTGTCATAAGTAGTGATTTCGATACTTGTGGATGTAGATATGCCGTTTCCTCTTTTGCCTTCGATCCATTTAATAGTTCGCTTCTGTTGACTGGAGCTGATGATGGAGAGATTAAGGTATTTTCTACAGGCTTGTTTGATTATAGTTATGGAAGATTCCAAAGGAGGGTGTTATTGACCCTGGATTGGAGCCTGTTCTTACATTGGAGGGACATCGCAGGAAAGTCGTTACTATGGAGTATAACCCCGTGGCGTCCAACATTGTTGCAACGGGTTCGAGGTACTGGATCGAATATGAATGATATCTAGTGACGGTACTTGTCGTGTATGGGATGTGTTCAGTACCAAGGAGATTACAACAATGGCAGTGAAGGAAATCCAGCTCCAGGAGATGAAATGGGATTTTACAGGCTCTTTACTATGTACTGGTTTGAAGAATCGAGAGTATCGTATCTGGGACTCACGTACTTCATCGACTGTTGTGACATGGGAAGTATTGTTTAAATATTCTCTTTATCCTCAGGGACACGCTTCTCCTCGCCGTAGTTATATGACATGGTTAGGAGATAGTTATTATTTGGTAACGACTGGTTATAGTCGTCGAAGTAATCGTGAAGTGGTCCTTCGGGATATTCGGAACATTGAGAATTCGGTATACACGATCACAGCCGATAATGTGGAATTGTGTCTTTATCATAAGATATAGAGTCCAGGCCCCTTTGTTCCTTTCTATAATCCATGCTGTCATGTGTTATGGTATGCAGGACGAGGTGATGCAAAGCTGAATGGGATTGATGTTGATGATGTGAGTATGTGGACAAATCGAGGTGAGATCGAAGTCTTTATCTTATGCTTAGAAGGAGGTAACTGTATCCTAATTAGTCTTCGGAGCAGTGTTAAGTCTCTTGCAATGGTTCCTCAACATCTCCTTGACTTCAACAAGAATGAGGTTGACAGGTGTTCATTCTAACTCGTTCTAAGGACTAGATTCCTTCGTATTAATGTGGATTCGGGTATTGACGAGATGTCGATTTCGATGCCTCATCAAGCTGGAGCTAGTATTCAAGTGAGATTGACCTCTTCTTCTCATCTCTAGGAGATTTATGGAAAATGTCCGGCACCATCAGCAGCTATCTCATCTGCTGATTGGATTCGTGGTGTTATCACCAAACCTGCTTCTATATCCAAAGGATTACTTCGATCGGATTCGGATAGTGAAATGAAGTTGTTAAAACCAGCTGATATCGAGCAATGGTTACAGAGTTTCCGTTCTAAGAGTACTGATATGAATGAAGTGTGTAACTTAGATTTGTCTTCAGAATCAGTCCAACAACTCCAGAAGCAGATGCAATCGTAGGAGTTCTAGTGAGATATTAGTCTAGACTAGCGTCAACAGTTCAGCAAAGCAGCAAAGTTACACTGACTACACTCCAGTCCCAACATGATGGTATTTCTCGTGTCTCTACATTCTCCAATCGGAGTGGTTCATCCGCCATGGAGATGAAGGATGATCGGGTTACCTCCAAAGGAAGTAGGAATTATAGTCATGTATCAGTCTAGTAACTCGTCGTTCATCCATTTTCAAGGCTCCTGATAGTTATCGTAGGTTTTCGCATATTGGCTCATTTATAGAGACAATTATTAAAGGAGGAGGTGCTGTGTTGGGATTCTGCTAGCAAGTGATTCATAGTGCTCAATTAGAAAAGTCTCGGACTCGCCTCTGTCTCAACTTGCAGGCAAAGGGAACACAGCCTAAGTCTTCTTCAGCTGTTTCGATTCCTGGTACTCATAGACCTGATTCTCCTACAGGCTCACAACCTCCTCGGACATCTGTCTCTCAAAGTACTTCCGCTGTGACTCAGCCACGTTCTCCATCCATCAGTCAGCCAGTTCGTGTCACATCGGCTGTTGCTCCTCAGTCACGTTCATCAACTGTTGCTCAATCTCAGTCCCGAAGTGCTTCCATTGCTCAGCCTCAAATCCGAGGCCCTCCATCTATTGCCCAACCTCAAATCCGCAGAACAGCCGACTACTTGCCAAGCAACTCTGATTCAACTCAACAACGAGTCCCTTCCGATCACCCACCAACTGTGGGAGAAATACGGCGCTCCTATAACCAGTCACCTGCTCCAGAAGTAGCCAACCGACAAGGAAGTTCCCGTTCTTCAGTAGTACTTCCTCGTTTTTCTTCTATGAGTGGAAGTGAATCTGAAGAGATCATTAAGAGACTCGATTCTTTAGAACAACGACTCCAAGCTGTTGAATCAATGGCCAAACAACTAGAAAAGCTAACAGTAGCTGTAGAGCAATTGACAACAGGATCGTCCAGATTTAGTGAAGACAAATTAAGCGATATTGATGATATGCGACAGTCCCTAGAGGTGATTCGACGAAGACTCGGATGTTAATGTGTTATTTTAACATTGTTTTCTCTAATTCATTTTCGTGGAGAGTTCCATTTGAGATTCTCGCTAATGAATTCGATCTTGCTTATTTTTCTGTTTTTAGCCTCTGGTGTCGTTGATACTCTATGTGCTCAGAGGATTGTTTATTTAGGCGCAACAAGTACGTAATCCTTGTATCGAATTATTTGAAATAGATATGAGATCTATGTTCAGTCTATTTGCATATTACTTCTCTTCTGCCCTTATTGGACTCTCTCCAATTCAGTTTGCTGATGTTTCACCTTCTGGTTCTGATCAACAAAAGCTTTCGAGAGATGATATCGAATCCCAGTTGCTCCTTCAAAGAGAGAGTGATGTAGTGATCAAAGAGTCCAAGTCCATTCAGAATTCTTCGCGGGCACTTCGTATTGCATATGTTGCTACTGCTTTGTGTGACTTTACGGGATATATTATTCGAACAATTGGGTCTATTTGGTCTGATTGCATCATGTATAGACTCTCTTATTGTGGTAGTGGTTTGTTTCAAGTTGCCTTTAGTTCTGTTGCTATTTGGAGTGCCCTCTTTTCCTTCGTCTTTTTGAAACGAAAGATCAGCCCACTCCAATGGCTAGGAATCCTTATTGTGACATTTGGATTAATCTTGTCACCACTATCAACTAATACATCAGGTAATTCTCCTCTCACTGGCATTCTTCTGACTCTTTTGGGTGCTCAGTTCTACGCTCTTAGCTACATTCTCAATGAGTACATTTCTGTACGTAATGTCTTCTTATCGTTATATAGACACTTCCTGGGAATAAAGGATCGAAAGAGACGTGCAAATGGATCGGCATCATTAATACTTCCATATCATTGTTATTGATCTGTTTTGATACTTGTACTTGCTTAGATTCCCGATGTTCTTTAGATCCTCACCGTCAAACCTTGATTCTTCGTCCCTTGTTATCCCATCATGCTACTCTTACAGTATTCTTTTTAATCTCTTTTAATTTAGATGGCACTGAAAGCAACGGGACTCTATATTCTATCGCATTTTGTTCATTCTTGGGCTTTGTTTTCGATTCAAGGCGTTCTTGGTGCTGTTTGGACAGGTCTCTTGCAATGTGTTCGTGCCTGTGTTGTATTTCTTGTGTCTAGTTACTTGTTTTGCAAGTAGGTTATTCATGCGAAGTGTAAAGTAGAATGGATGTAAACCAATGTCTTACTACAAGTAAAGCAGTCGCTACCATCATTGTGTGTCTAGGTATTCTAATCTTTAATAAAGGAAAGATCCAAGCATAAAAATCTCCTTGTCAGACTGATAGAGTTGTATAGAAAGAAAAAAGAACTGTTTGTTAGAACAACGCATGTTCCGTCTTCATAGAGAAGGTTATGTCTGAAATTAAACAGTCCCAGAGATGGACCGACAGGTACAATGATTACTCTCTCGATATCAGGTATTAATATATGAAAAACAGGAGAGAGATTTGAATTCTCGCGATTCTACCCCCATGGTTATTGACAGTTTCAAATGGCTGGTCATCTATTGTCTTTCTCCCTTAAAAGCCAAAAGGATCATTCCCATAACTTCTTGAGAAGTGTAGAGTCAACCATCTCCTTCTCATCTATTGCCTGAAAAGACCTTTCTTCCCAAGAACTGAAGAGCCAGTGAGTGTTGTTTCTGTCGTTGTTAAAAAGGCTTTTAGGTCTCATATAAGTGTGATCATTTTGTTGTAGAAGGGATGGACTAACGTTTTTTATAGACAAATCCGTGAAGAAACTATGAGTAGTTCAAATGTTATAAAGGGTGAAACGAACGAAAATAGCATAGAAAATAGTACATCCATGGGACAGCCAATGGGTTGTGTAAGTCCTAATACCCTTAGTTGTATCGATATCCTGATGGTGGGAGAGGCTGGTGAGATTGATTGTTTAGGGAATGAAAAATCAGAAGGTATCATTAACAAAGAAAACAAAAAGAAGAGCACTTGTTCTGACAGAGAACACTGATGGAGATGATGATGAGTGGCGTCCTGAAATATCCAGTCCTCTGAAACTGGCGATCCCTTTAACAAATACCACATCTTTTCGTTTTGTAAGTCTCGAACAAGAGACTGATTTCTAGTGTGATGATAATGAACAAGAGATCCTTCCCCAGTCCAGTTCTCTCCCATCAGCAACTGGAGAGATTGTTACCTACAACAGTTGCACAAGCACAACCTCCTGTTCGTCTCTCTCTTCATTCAGTCAGAGTTCGATCAAGCGATCGGAGAGCAATGATGCGATTCTTCCTCCCAGCAAAACCCGTCATTTTCCAGTCCATCCTCCGTGCCCTCCTTCGTTTACCTCCTGTTTGACAAATTCAAGGCATGAGTCTGAAGATATTGTAAAGCCAGAACCCACAGTTCGTTCCATATCAAAGAGGCGTGAAGTTGGCGATCGTGTCCGTTTTCATAATACATCCTCAAATACTTCTTCTGGATGTACGTCTTGTAACTGTCGTCGTAGTCATTGCTTGAAACTATATTGTGAATGCTTCAAGAATCGTGGGTATTGTAATAGTGAGTGCAATTGCCTGGCTTGTTACAACAATCCTCGTCACGAAGAGGAACGAGAAGAGACTATTCAGCAGATGCTTAACAGGGATCCGCACTGTTTTGATAGTCATGTTGACAAAAAGGTAGAGAAGGGGAGAATGGATGATGTATAGAGGGGAATCAATCGGAGTGGTTGTCGCTGTCGCAAAACCCATTGTGATAAGAAGTACTGTGAATGTTTCAATTCTGGTGTTCGTTGTGGCGATCAATGTCAGTGTATCGATTGCAAGAACCGCGGCGCTAAAGACCATTTTTCATCCTGATTTTTTCCTACCTGTTTGTAACAGATACATTTTGGCAACTTCATCTCATGGAACAGGATCATGATGTAGACAGTTACAGAGACGAAGAAAGATTACAGAGAGATGTAGAGACGCAAAATGTATCGGTAGATGGTCAGGAGGAAAGATCAGAGTGTATTAGTATTCTCCGACAATTGTTGGATGACGTGGATATGAATATAGTTTCAAAATACTCCTTAATAAAACAATTGGAGGAGGAATGTGGAGAAGAGTTGAAAATGGTTGTCAAAGTGATGTATAGTTTGTCTAGTGAGTACCAAGCAATTAGTGAAGAGATCGATGCATACATCTTCACTCATCGTCAGTCCCAATCAAGTTCAGTGAGTTCTAACACTTCACTGGATTCGTTTTTTCTTGTTGAACCTGCTTTAGCCAAAATTACTGGAAAGCAAGAGTGTTCAGGGAAGGAAGTAGGAATCCAGATATTAGAGCAATCCAATAGATTCTCTTTCATGTCTGGAAGTACATTCATGATCACAATCGAATCCGAGAAAATGAACCTCAAATCATTGATTTAGATGATTCTTTGGCTTTTCTATCTGATAAAGGAAGCATTTCAATTCATGAAGTGACCATATCCTTGCTTTCTTCTTTATTACGTTCCTTGATTGAAAGCAATGATCCGAAAACATATATCTCTTCCCTCTCTCTCTCAGTATCCTGATGTTCCATGTATGTATTCAAATAGATTTCTGATGGGTAGCTGGTAATGAGAACGAAGTAGCAATGTCCAGGGAGGTATGACACTACCCATAGCAAGATTTGTGGTTTGGGAGAATACACTAACCATACTACAGTTATCGATAGATGATTTACTAAGATTCTCTCTTGTTTGTTATTTGGCTCTACAATGGGGGTGTGTGACTATAGTATCAGAGAATTAGGGAAATTCGTTTTATCCCCACCTCACTAACAATTCCTTGAATTGAAGCTCGTTTCTTCATTATCACACCGACTTATCTTAATCAATTAGATACAATGGCTGATATTCAGGAGCAGGTATGTTATGACTAATCGAATTCGAGAGGAGAGTGGATTTTCATAGGAAGCAGGAAGTTAACATGTTTGTAGAACCAAGCTGCCTTCCAGAAGCAGGAAATGTTCTCTTACCGCAAGGTCCATCTCCTTGGTAAGAAGGCCAATCAGCGTTGGTACGCTGATAT
>NW_014569435.1:0-31346 GCF_000743755.1 Blastocystis sp. subtype 4 | reverse complement strand
AGCTTTGTTAAATGGTGAAGTTTATAGTATTTGTTTAAGACCTACTCTGCTTCTTTCCTACAACCACTAATTTGATGTAAACTAATAGAATTGTTGTTTCTAACTTCGTTTACTTTCTTTGAATCCAATTTCTTCTCAAGATGAGTTGCTTCTCTCTTCACAGTCCATTTCCATTAAGAACTATCCAACTCCTTATTTCATCTACTTCCAATTTCGTATATTCCTCCATTCTTCTAGACTATCACTGTGACTCATTAAGGACTGACCCAGTTTGAGAAGATATAGACGTTAAGACCCCATTCTGAATCAGTGTATTGACAAATACAGGAGTTTCAGGCATATAGGTGACAATTGGGTCACAAATAAGGGGACATATTTAATTAACCAGACAATAAGGGACAAACAAATTCCATAATTAACTATGGCTGAGCTTCTGGCCAATGTATCCTTATTTGTTGACTCAACAGAGACGCGAGGATTTCTGCATGAATTTGATGTCAGTAGTATTGATCCTGTCACTCCGGGTAATACTTCTAACAGAGAGGTTGTAGTTCAGTTTAATGGAAAGTTCGAGGGATATAAGATGAAGGTGCTGATGAAGGACGGGAAGCGGGAGGGACTAGCAACAATCCTTAGACCAAACAATACACTGTATATGAGATTGAAGTATGTTAACGGAGAACCTGAAGGAGAGGTAACTAAAACTAACAGATTTGGCAATGTCATCATGAAAGGTGAATTGCGTCAAGGTGTGGAATTTGGAACTTTTCAGGAGTTTGATGATTACCAGAAACAAATCTGGCTGGGTTTTTATCGTAATGGAGAGCGTTACTCGACTCTCCAGAAGAGTGAAACCATTCCTGGTTTCTACGATGAGATAAAAGTCTCTGGAGAACTTTTATCTATCTCGCAATACGATGAAAAACTGAAATACAAAAATGGTAAGTGTTATACCTTTACTAACAATCAACTGGTAAAGGAGTACTTTTATGTGAACGGCGAGGAGAAGCCTGTTCATGAATTTCATGATAACAATATGATTGTCTATAATGCTTCTGGTTGTATTATATACGATGGCCCTTTTGTCGGTGATATGATCCATGGATTCTTTGTCCATCCTCACATGGAAGAGATGCCAGGTTATTACCAGGAAATTGATGAAAGGAAAGTACTTGTAAGCGTTTCTCAATACGATGCACTGAATGTGGAGAAAGAAGGAAGATGTTATGAGTTTGAGAATGGTCATGTCTCGCGTATATGTGAATATCATGCGAATGAATTGCAGCGAATCCTTATTGAATTGAAAGGAGATATTATGATTGAATATGATGAACACGGAATACGACATTATGAAGGTGGTTATGGAGGTGACATGAAAACTGGGTATTTTAGGAAAGATGAAGGTACTGAATATCAGGAAGATGGTGAGACAGCCTTATATGTTGGCCATTTCGATAATGGTCTTCGAAATGGTTATGGCACTGAATATCACGAAGGTCTTCCATTGTATATTGGAGAATGGAAAGACGGATCAAGACATGGAGAAGGACGTGTGGTGGATGAAAATGGAAACGTGGTAAAAAGTGGAACTTGGGATCAAGGTTGTTTGCCAGGTGAACTGTTGAAAGTGAGTGATTATTCCTTTAATACTCCCTCTTATAAGGAGGTCACCTCAGCAACAATGAATGGAATTCGTCGTATTGAGATTGGTGATTCATGTTATGCTCATTGTTCAACCTTTGAAATTACTGATATGACGGAATTAGAAAGTGTTCATATTGGTTCAAAGAGTTTCACATTGAGTAGAGATGAGGAGAATTCGGATGTTCGTAGTAATAGAATCTGCCGAATCTCCAATTGTCCTAAACTGAAATCAATCTCATTCGGAGATTACTCATTCTCTGACTATGCTACCTTTGAACTGAATAATCTCCCATCTCTTGAATCTATTACGATGGGTTGGTGGTGCTTCTGCTTTGCTCGTTCTCTAAATTTGAAGAGTGAGAATCATTCAATTTGCTTCATTCTTAGATCTTCCTTCTCTTCGGAAGGTTACACTTCAAGTTTCAGCTTTTTGTTTCTGCCATTTTGCCATCTTTGAGAGTAGTAATATGTCCTTCTTCTTACTCAGATCTACCTAAATTGGAGACATTACAGCTGAGTGACTATGCTCTTCGAGGAGACGAAGATCATCGATTAGTTGGAGAAAAACCATTCACCTTCCAGAATCATCTCGTTCTGAAAAGTAGTCAACTAGGCCTTGATGATCAATCTTTAGATCTTCCATCACTAACCACACTCATAGGAGGAAACCATGCATTCCAATGTATCGGAACAATTCGACTAGAGAGTTGGAATTCCAATTATCACATGATTCTTAGATCTTCCAAAATTATCCACAATTTCGTTAGGTTGGCATCCATTTAGATATGTATCTGTATTGACCTCTGATTGTAAGAACTTATTGGTAAATTGATTGGAAGGTCGTTCGAATCTGTTTGAACTCGTTCGGCAGAATGGGAAATATCTTCGCTTTGCACTGATTACTACTTCTGCTAGTCAAATACTCGATAACTCTGCATTGAATTCGAGTCGCTCCTGGGTTGACGTGAAGGAGAAGTCCAAGGTCTGCTGGGTCTCTGTCAAAACGAAGTCGAAAGGATGTTGGGGCTCTCTCAAGACTGGATCAGGTGGATGCTGGAGCTCATTCAAAACCAAATCCGGTGCATGCTGGACAGCTGTGAAAAGACACTCCAGCAATGGTTGGAAAGTGGTGAAGGAGAAATCTGCAATGGGTTGGGGAAAGGTTGTGGATTGGAGTAAGAAGACCTATCAGTATTGTAAGAAGCAGTGCGAGAAGTGTCGTCCGAAGACTCAGTAGTATTTGTCATCCAATTATTTACTCTATCTTATTGTATGTGTTTAGACTCCAAAGAGGTTGTTTCTTTAACAAATAATTAACATCTTTTCGTAAATTGACTGGATCCACACACGATGCATCTCACAGTTTGTCTTTCGGTTCCGAATACAACGACGAATGGCTGTATTCTTTCGTTTCTTCAAACCATGACGCTGAAACAAGTCATCCACTTCATCTAAATCAAAGAAATACGCCAATGTTCCATCTTGACGGGCATACCAATTATCTTCGATCTTTCGATTGGGCTTGAATCGGATTTGCGCCATGTCGTAACGTCCATAATCGCGAAACAGTAATACACCACCTTTCTTGAGTCCCTACATGATCATGACTCAGAAACACTCACTTGCAAAGCATGATCCAAAAACGCATCCATGTTCTTGGGATTGACGGCTGACAAGACAAACATGATCAATAATACATCACATCCTTCTTCAGGAACTTCATGAGAAATATCATCTTTCACTAAATCTGCTTGCCATACTGTCATTCGGGATTTGTCAAATTCAGCACGATTCTAGATCAAACACAGATGAATCTCTTACACGAATTATTTCAACTGCAGATTTGGCAAAATCACAACCATAAAGTTGGAGTGAAGGGTATTTCTCACATAACGGGAAAAAGGCATTTCCAACTCCACAACCAACTTCGAGTAGAGACAACTGTTGCTTCTAAAATGAATAATAATCTCAGATTCCTACTCCATCTTTCTCCAATACATTTAGTTCATCAAATACAATATCGAGATAATGCCGATCTTTGAAAAAGCGATTTCCATTTCGTTTATAAAACTCATGCCAATACTTACCAGCATTTTGATTGAAGCATTCTATGCATAGTATTCAAATAGAAAAGCATACGTGCCCAATACCCCGATAGAGATCCTTGTTTTGTGGCTAATTGCTGTTTTAACTCTTCCTCTCGTTGTGGATCATAGTCTTCATCATAAACAACTTCAAGGTCCTCATCGGAAGAGTCTTGCATGATTCAATCCCGTATTCGTGGAATAATGTGTTTCATCTCAACAAACATTCAAGATTACAGTTTCTCCCCTAACTCTCCTTCCTCAAATTGAATTAATGTACAATATCCATCCGATGACACCGTAAAAGCACAGTTGCCTGAAGCATTCCTAAACCTCACTTCATCTCTTTAGTCCAACCATGCAAAATCACAGATCTGAGCATAGTGAATATTCGATATGTAGAACAATGGAGTGGTTGATTGAGTCGAATATACAAATACTTCTTCTGTTGTCGTTACTGCAAATACATGATAATACCTATCTGATATCAACTCTCCATTCGTACGGTAAGCCAATCAATGACATCACATTCTGATCTTCCTTTCGCTTATAAAGAGTATTTGAAAAACGAGTCACAACCGTTGGAAAACTTAACACCGGATAACAAGCGATTGGTCTACAGATCATACAAATCACTTACAAGCACTTCTCCCAAACACCATTCAAATACATATATGAGCAATTACGAGGTATTGAACCTTCTGATTGTAAGTATACTCCTATACATGATCATCTCACTATCATTCTTACCACAAGGAATCACAGTCAATACACCATCGGAAGACGAATGAGGACGACGATAAAATGAAGGAACTGTATCCCCCAAATACATGAAAAAACCGCGGGTACCTCCTTTCTCTTCTTTCTTCGGTTTCTCAACTATTGGTGTATCAGAGGTACTAATAACAGCAGTAAAGTCATCCTCTACATCCATCGCAGCTTCCCCAGATTCTGAATTCTCCATGGCCTGGGGATCTTGTACATCAGACGATTCCGAAGTATAAGAGAAGAGCATTCGTTTCAACACAGCTTTGCAATTTACTATAAATCACCAGCTCATTCAATACGTACAAGGTCGATTGTTCACAAGATTCTTGCTAATCCGAAAATCCTCACGAAATGGTCGAATTGAATTCCAATCATCCACCTGCAACTTGGTGTTCACGGGGAATTTGGTATAGTTATAGATACGAGCAGTACGATCATTGGCAACACTAATAATATTCATGTCATCTTGAGACCAGTCGACTCCCTGGATGTATCCAGTATGATCATGGATACGAGTGTACTGAGTACCATCAATTCCCCAGATAATGATATTCGAGTCTGTACCACTACTAACAAGGAATTGACTATTTGGACACCAACTGATATCATAAATATCCATTGCATGACCCCTAGAAGTGATTTCGATACATCAATTTGACCGGATATTCTTCTTCCAATAACAGTTATCCTTTGTGATTTCACTCCAGTTTGAACACACCTTTTCACGCAAACCCCAAATGATAATACATCCATCTACATATTAATAATATTCGCTTCCATAACCATCTCCTGCCGATGCAAGCAACTTTTCTATCAATGACAACTATCCATGCAAATCTACTGTCAGGCGAGAAACGAACGACATTAACCGATTGCTGATGTCCTTTTAACGAATAACAATATTCAACAACGGCTTCTTCCCCGGTTGTGTTCAATCTCCAAATCTATCTTTTGAAACCATCCACCAACTTTGTACTTTTACTTCATGATCCCCACCACCCGTTGCAAAGATAGAATCATCAAGAAAGTCTACCGAAAGGACAGGATCGTTGTGGTTTGCTTCTGGTCGTCGATGCCATGCAATTTCAATGGTTTTTACCTTCATATCTTTGAATTCTGCAAAATCCAACCCAATTCTACTGAACCTAATTGGAGGTAAAAAGCCCGCGGTGTAACAAAGGTATCAAACAAAGAGAACAAAGACTCAGCAACCATTACCACATTCTCCTTCACCTGAAATTGCTCCGATCAATCGAGAACAACAAGGAATTGTTTCTGGCGGATTACAAATCAGGTAGTAATTGCCTTGAGGACTCTTCAGCTGTCCTGAACACTGCCGACTAAAATAATCACTCCAATCTCTCATTCCTACCTGGAATTGCAATTGCCTGTACAATCACACGAAAGCACTGGAAGAATTGTGCAAACAAATCCGCAAGCGGCATGATGCTTATCACGGATCAATGTGAGAGAAAAATACACAGGTTGGATACTCCCTCCAATCACACAATGACGAATGATGCATTGAGAAGGAGATTCCAACTTGCTGTGAAGCATATATGAGTAACTTCTATGTGTCAGTATTAATTCCAGCAAGTACCCAAAAGCACAAGGTAAATCATCAGGATGGGTGAATCGAAATAATGTCATCGTTTTTAGTGTATCCAATGTAGACCGTGTTAGACTACATATGAGCACATCAAAATACCTATACCAGCAGAATTGGCTGTTGGCATCTACAAACTGGCCATCTGTACTCAAAATAGCCATTGGAACAGGTGATTGCAAAAACAGAACATGATAATTAATCTTCTGGCTCTGCACAATTTCGTTCATCTGATCCATTCGGCGATTTGCCTTCTCTTCTGCCATTTTAGTTTGCTCCCGAAGATTGCGGATCTGACTCTGTAAATGGCGAATGTATTTCACCGTTTCCATAAGAACGTTGATTTTGCTTTTGTTTATGATTGTGCCTGTAGACTACAATTCGAAGCAAATATGAAACCTTACCGTGATAATATGGTACAACTCATCGATCTTCTGATTCATCCTCTCCACACGTCTCTTTTCCGATGAATTATGGACTATATTGTACTCTACGATACAAAAATACTTTGCTTTCTAGAGGTCGGATTGGATCTCACAGGGGCACGAACCGGAATTTGCAATGCAGGGAGAGGCATGTCGATGTTCAATACTGGCTGATATAGGGGTTGTTGAGGAATAGAATCAGCACCCAATATTCTATGTATAAATGAACACAAAAGCAGCTACTCTGAACTTAAACTGTTGCCATCCGATTTCATCATCTCTTCTACTGGAGATTGGTCCATAGCGAAGGCTATTCCATTATTCCATTAAAGAATTACCTACAGTTTGCTTCCGGGATTTGAATACTTTCATTTAAGGGTAAATGATTTTCCAAAGCGAACATACCATTATCATCGGATTTTGAATTTCCCAATAATCCAAAGGATGATGAATCATCCATTTGGTCATTAAATATATCCACATAACTAGGTGTTGCTTCGATATGTCCAAACAGGAGGTTATTGACTGTATCGGGGTCATTCTGCTCTGTCCCTACCGTACTCCACCCAAAACTGGGTATCATCAGTTCTTTCTTTAAGAAGTTTCTATACTGGATGATCCCCGCGGTGTATTGTGAGAAAGAATCAACGTTCTGATGAAATGTTTTCACGTGGAATCAGGAGAAATATAATAATAACTATCTACTATACATCAATACTTTGCCATGTTGAGGAGATTACTAAGGATTTCATTATAGCACTGCTAAATGGATTATATGATCGTTTGCCAAACAAAAAACAACTTAAAATCCCATTACAGTGGCATTGGTACTTCGACAATCTTGCCTGCGTACTTTTCATCAATCTTAAGTCTGCATGCAAGACGAGAACTACACTTCAGAGACATTTCATAGGAATCACGTTGGCTTCACCCCAAATACAACATTAGTTAGCAGATCCTTTTCAAGATCGTTTGGGGGTTCTACTGCATCAAAGAGATCCTTGGGCAGAATGACATGACAACTACCACAGCTACCACCTCCTGAACAGACAGCTTGATATGAGATAATAGAATTGCAAATACCAGTAATCTCAACACCGTTTTCCTGACATACATCGAGAATAGTACTTCCTTTTTCTGCTTCTACCTCCATAGTATCATCATCTGCAACAGAATGGATGGAGAACTCAACTATAATGATCAAGTGTTCTGGATTACGTACCTCCAAACCTTCTCGTGAATACAGGAGCGGAAACTCTTCTGAAGAGTGTCGGTGCAGCTCTAGCAACAAACGACATCATAACAAACACTTCAATGAATCAAATGCGCTGTATCCAAACTAGTATGCAAAGAAATTGCTTTTATTGCCCGTTGAACACAAGTAGAGTGCTTGGACGAGAGCGGCAGCAAGACTTGCTCATAGACCTCAATTAGCTTCTCATTCAGTGGAGAAGGAATGAGTTGGACTTTAGAAGACAATGAAATGTTCTCTTCAATTGTTTCTCGATGGACGGCGATTTCAAGAATCTGAAGTGCATGAAGAGAAATCTATCCATTGAATTCAGAACCATAGTAATACCATTTCAATAGCCGAATTGGCATACATCTCACAAATGGGAATTGCTACTCGAATACATAATTCAGCATCTTTTTGACTGTTTCCACTTACCAAAACACGAATATATACCTCAATCTATCTCACAATTCCATTTCCAATCTTACCAATTCCAACAAACCACAAACAGTGTTAAACGAATGATTCTCCAATAATTCCTGTTGTAATATACCTAAATGAAGACGAATCTGAGATAGTGGGAGAACCGCGGGAATCGCTCTACAAGCCGCTTGTCTCACCAAGTAGTGCTTATGGAACACGAATGGGAAGAGAATATCCAGCATTTTTCGATTCTCGTATTGATGACGACAGATCACACGTTCATAGATTAAGAGAGTCTACATCCTAGACGAATCTCTCTTCCTACTGCAAATACACCACGTTGATTCGATTCATTTGCATTGGACAAAATAGAAAACAACATGTCCTCCAAAGCAGGGAATTCCATTTTCACTGCCAAATCGCTTACGCGATTCGCACATTCATTCTCTCCACTTGTTCGTCTTGCTCTAAAAATACGTTTTGTTACCGTTGCTAGTACTTGTGATGCAGCTGACTTCACATTCCAACTATGTGATCAGAAAATGATTCAATAGTATACTTAGAATAATCCAGATAAACCAGGCATCGTCTTAGTAACATCAAATAGTGATGATGTAACAGATGTGTGAAATCCGGAGATGAGATAAGGACTTTAACAATATTCAGGTCATGAACAATATGCATATCGTCTTCAGAGTCCTCATCAACATGATTGACAATTGTATCAATAACCTCTGATAACCGCGGGTAATTCACTTGTTGCAAAGCACTAATGAGAGCATAACAAACGAATGGAAGTCCTCCAGAACGTCGGATAATAGGTAAAGAGACAGTACGTGAAGAATTACAAATTGATTGAATCATTGTTTGCAAATATGAGTTATCATGTTTCTGTTCAAACAAATGAACAAACAACTGAATGAGAGATTGTTGTAACTATTACTCATTCATCTCATTAACTCCTACACACAGTAGCAATCCTTGATGAAGTGTATTCCAACTAATCTCCAGTAGCAATTTGACCAATTGGTCAGTTTCTGACACCTCCTCATATCGTACACAGTACAATGTTAAACACTTCAAACACTCTCTCACAATCTCCCAATGGAGATTTACACCATTTTCACTCATTCCTTCTCCTCCATTGCAATTCCCGCTTGCTAATGCCGTCTTTTTCACAATCCTATTCATTCATTCATCCTTCATCAAATACTCATTGCAGAGACACCAACGCTCATTCATACTCGTTTCAGAGGTTATTGAGATTACTGCGGGAATTACCTCTTTTTTGCTTTCATTCACATCCAGTGCATTTCTACCTTGACCACTGGTAACAGCAATAAGGCGAAAATGCTTACAGAGAATGAGAGGTAGAATCTTCCAGATTCCCGCGGGAATAATAATATTATGCTCCATAGCCAATCTACAATGAAAGAGAATGAGAGTGAATACGAAAGACGGAAGAGGAAGGCAGCAAGAGGAGTGGACTCTTCATTCCAGTGATCAATGAGGAAGTGTATGAGGAATGATAGAGAATTACTCTCATCGCTGAACACACTGCTTATCTCTCCAGGTACTCGCCAGTCAATGTGAGCCTCACTCAATCGTATCCACAAACACACTCCACTCTTAAAGATACGTTCTGCTGGATAACACAGTCGAGTCACCATGACTCTCGAGATCCATTCATTCCATCCTCCAGAGGACAATTCTGATAGTTCTAACCATTCATTCTCATCCAAATACTCCATTGTGATACTCGAATCTGACGGGGTCAGCATTGAAGTCAAGATAGTTTGATATACTGTGTTCAATTCCGTACAAGATAGGGCCGAATTCTGGAATTCTTGAATGACACAAATTGGGAAGTTTTTAATCGCTTGATCGGCAAGAGCACGAATCTTTCCTTCTCCACTAATATGAGCCAGAATCAGAAATATGAAAATCCGAACTAATTTAGTCAATTCCTAAAAATGACCGTTTTATGATGATTGATTACTAATTGAAGAAGAGACTCTCCATAGACATCAAGCAACGTTACGAGAATCCGTATAGTATGTTCAGAGGGAGACTGACTCAACACGAAATCAATCCCAGACATGTAGTGACAAGAGTGAAGATAACAGACTAAGGTCTCATTATCTTATAATCAAAATAAGCATCATTCTATACATTCCTCAAAACCATCACAATTCGGAGCAATTCCTGGATTTCCCAAAACCTCAAGAAAACGTGTTTCGGAAGAGTCTTTGACATATACTCCCCGTAGACATAGTAATGGGATGATTCCTTCAGTTGATGGAATGATGTTGGATGCACTAATGACATTCCAGATATCAGCATATTCTTTGAATTCAGGGCGTTGGAGAGGTAACAGAGTAAATACATGCAATAAGAGACGCTGTTTGAAGAGAGAGAGAGAATTGAGATAATCTGTGATTGAGCACTTGGAAGGTAAGAGAAAAGGGTTGATAAGAGATCGAATGTAATCATAGTGATTTGTCTTCATCCAGCTCTTCTAGACATGAAACAAATGAAATACAAAAATTACCACGATATGTGGAAAGAGAAAAAGAAATCCTTTTAATGCATTGATTTGCGATTCTGTGAGGAGAGATTGCGGCAGATCAATCAAAATGGGTTCATTTGACTAAATGTAAAAGAAGAAGAAAATGTCGACAAAAACTGGATTCCATTGTTTTAACAGCTTATTTAACAAGTCAATATAATCACTCTTCACACGAGCTAGATATACTTGTTCAAGAAGGAATCTATAAGACATTGAGACAAAGATTCCAAACATAAAGATGTGTTGACATTCTTCAGATTCAAGTGAATATTTGTTAAGTAGAATTAGGATAAATGATGGAATGTTGCTAGTTAAGCCTTGGTAATGCAAGAGAAATGAAAGAAGTTCGTGAAATGAACAATGGGGGAGAATTGAACTCTGTTCAACCAAAAGCATGAAAAACTGTTTAGAAAGGCCGTCATGATCATTAAAAGTACTCATACTAATCGATATTTCCAAGGTTGAAGTAATGAATTGCTGAAGTATGGATTCTTGAAGACAAGCGATCGTAGCAGGTAATAGCTGGATTAACAGAAGCCATATTTGAATACTGAAGTGTTGAACGAGTTCAGAACAACTGAAAGAATGAATGAGAATGTCATGGTACACAGTATTCACAGCATCTTTTGTATCATCACTAATCGAATCTTTCAATGTTACTGACTTCATCTGTACATAGACTAAGGAATGAGTAGATGTGATTAGAATACGAATAGAAGTATCGAATACATCATCAGTGAAACGAACAGAGGACCACTCAAGTGGAGGGAGCGAGAGAAGTTTGATCACCAGAGAACAACACGAACAAATGAATGGAATGAGGAACGATGTTGTAGAAGAACGAATGAATAACTCAAGAATAGCAATTAAGCGACTTGAAGATAAAAGGGAACGAAAAACAATACTCCTTTTCTGATGGAGAGAAAGAATAGTTGCGAAGTAATACATGAACAATAGAAAGGAGAATTTGAAGTTCATTAATAGAATCATTGTTTGATCGTGCATTACAAAATGACGAAGGAGAATAGGAGCAAATAGAGTCAATGACAAATGTTGTCAAAACTTGACGAAACAAATTGCACTACAGTGAAACGAGAGTCTAGAATCTACCTTAGAAAGCAACTTTTGAATACCACTATTGAAGATAAAGAATCGAAAACACTCAAAGAAGGCTGTAGAATGAGAAAACGATTTCAATTGTTCTTGACAAGCCTCTGCGAGTAGATTATCTGTTATTATGTCGCTATCTACCAAAGTGCAAATCTGGAGGATGGAATTGCGTTGTTTCTGTTTATCCCGTTGTGTAAAGCAATTATTCAACTGCATGTTCAGGTCCATTAGGACTGACTCTAGACATTCTAAAAACATCCAATCAATCATACCCTGCAATTGTGCTGTTTCACATACTTCATTCATCTCCGTATCCATCCCAAACAATGACTCTAATCATAAACAATTCATGAACAACGAAACAAGAACCAAGCCGAGATGAATCTACACAGTTATCGTTCCTATCTCACAGATCAATATGAATCCTAATACTAATTCTTTTTTGTATCTCATTCTTTTCTTTACTATATGAGTCTAGTTCCGGATAATCGCCTGTGTACAGTGTATATACCTTGTAGAATTCAGATCATTGATAGAAAGTGTTGTTTGTGCGGAGTTGACATTCCCGGAAGTGGAGCTTCGATGTGTAATAACTGTATTATCAACAACACTAATATTGCTGAAGGAATTGAACCCGAAATCTCAATTACATATTGCAAACAATGCAATAGGTATATCCTAACATATTGTAATCATGTAGGTTATTGACACCATCGAAACATTGGGTTCAAGTGGAAAGGGAATCTGTCGAAGAGCTGGGGATCATGTTGAAGATGATCAAGGGGTTGAATAAAGTTCATTTAAATTTCAATCTCTTATCTGTAGAACGAGTTGGTGGATGCTCATTTCATCTGGACAGAGCCTCATAGTCATCGAATCATTATCGAATTGGAATTGAAGAAGGAAATTCGAAATGGTTTCAGCATTATTGTATGAGTTGTTTACATCATTGATTCTAGGGTAAAACACGTGTAACCTTTATTCAAGTGATGCATTTGTGTGATGAGTGTTACAAACTGGAAACAGAAAACACATGGGAAGCAATTGTTAAAATTCGGCAGAAAGTACTCCTTTTCACTGTCTTTGAATTAGGTTGACCATAAACGGACACTTCTCTGGCTTGAACAGAATCTTGTTAACACAGGAAGACATTCAGATAGTATTGGAGTTCAAGTAAGAATGCATTGTACCTGTGATGTAGATTGTGAATGGTGGATTGGATTTCTACTTTGCAAAACGAATCGAAGCTCAGCAATTCGTTGAATACATCAAGACGCAAGTCATGTGCATGTGCATGTTCTCATTGTTGTTAATTCTAGTGTTAAAGGAAGTATGAAATTGAAATATCAGGATCTAAAAAGCAATATAGGATACTTTGAACACCAATTCTACATTGAACTCTCTCCTGTGTGTAAGGACGATCTCGTATTACTGCCAAAGGGTTGTGCAAATCAACTCTCTCTTCCTCTCGTCGTTTGTAACAAGATTAGCACTTCTTTGTCATTTATCCATCCTTCTACTGCTAAGGTATCTTACTCTTCTTATACTGAATTCTAGGTTATTTCTGTATCTTCTCTTATGTATTCTAAGTATCCATTCACAACACTTCTTGTCGCATCAGGCCTTAAAGAGTTTACGGTATTGGATGTAGTTCCAGTGAATGAGCAATATGGAAAGAACAAAGATGATTCTCAGAAATATCTGTTGGCAGATATTGAGGTCATTCGATCTGATGACTTTGGTGTCTCTGATTCCAGCTGTATTGTTCGTTCACATCTCGGAAACATCCTTCAAGCCGGCGATTTGGTGTTAGGATACGATATGCGATCGACAGTGTGGAATTGTGATGAATTGGATAAATACGATGTGTGAAAGGATTGAAAGTGTAATCAATAGCCTGACAGTATTCCCGATGTGATTTTGGTGAAAAAACAGCGCGATCCTGACCAAAAGAAATCAAGGAAACATCGAAATCGTGTGAAGCGATTTAAGGAAGTAAATGAAACTGAGGGTAGGAAACTGACAGAGGAATGAACTTTAGTGGAAGATATTCGAGAAGTGGAGAAGTATGAAGAAGATCGGGAGGAGTTTAGTGACAGTGAGGAGCAGTAACGTGTTTGTTTTACATTTTTGTTCACAGTTTTCCATCGTGGTTGAATGAATCACAAGAAACGGTTTCAGCCTGTGCTACCGTTACAACGGATACCTAGGCCGTTCCCATCTGGTCAAGTCCCGATGCCTCCATTAAAATCGCCAATAGATGACCGGATAAAGATGGCGTTCGTTCGCAAATGTTCTCGTGAAAAGAACATTACACTAAAATGGATCTGTAGTAGTTGTCGAAAGACCAATACATTGAATCCTATGTATTGTTCCTACTGTCGTGCACCAAAGCGTGAGTTCATTCACTTAGATCCCGGTACAAGTATATGGATTTTGTAAATATGAAGATGAAGCCGGCATATATGATGAGTGGAAATGTCCAAAATGTGATCGATTCAACAATGTTAGTCGAATCTCCTGTATGGTCTGCAATTATTGTATCGCAATGGAGGAGTCTATTGCTTATTCAGGGATGTATTCTAGGCCGCCTTCTCAAATGATCCTTTCAGAAAGGGAGGAAATAATTGCCTCTAAACCTGTTCCTAAGGATTCTTATATCGCTTTTGCAACATTTGAACCCATTTCTTCTACAAGTGTTTCTACAAAATACATTCAGTATGCGAAAGAAGAGGATATTCGTGCCCCAGAGCCAAAAGTGAGCCATTCCGATTTTAAATACAGAACCACTGGCAATTGTTCTTGTGATTGTCCACGAAACTGTCCAAATAATCGTTTGTACATTCATGAATTCTCCCATTCAATTCGCCGTCAAGATATGGAAGAATGGTTAGAACGTATTGGGTCTCTCGAAATTGTGACGAAATCTGGAAAGCAGCATCGCCACCTTGTAATATGGGATAATGGAAAGGGAACTTGTGACGCCGTTGCATAGTGGGATCAAGAGATGGAATTAAGGGTAGTTATATTAAACCTGATTCAGCACATATTGCCGCCGAGTTTCTAAACAAATCCAAATTGGGAACAGAGGTGATTCATGTAACAATGCCCGATAATCGTATTGATGAGGATGTAGAAAGAGTAGGAAAGTGAATGTATTCATGACTGATAGATAGAATGGTATCTTTGTTTGTTCTTAGCAAAACACGCAGTTAGTCGTAACGACTATCAGATTTAGCAGTAAAAGATGTACCACAGCTACATGATGCAGCAGCATTAGGATTCTTCGCTACAGTGAATCCCGTTCTCACCAAATCATCTTGCCAATCCACCACACAACCCTTCACGTATGGGAAGGAAACAGTATCGACAACAATTCGAGCACCTGTAGAATCAACGAATTCTCTTTTTGTCAAAAATGATTAAGAATAATCATACTTGTCGTAGTCATATACTTTGTCATAGTCCATGGTGAACTTGTACTGTAATCCAGAACAACCACCTGATTGAACATGGATTCTTAAATGAACATCATCCAGCGACTTGCTTTTCTTTTGAGCAATCTTCTGAATATGCTACATATCAAAATAGTAACCTATTCTCACTTTTGCACAATCGGGAGTCATCGTAATTCTTTCATCCACATTTTCTGCTTCTACAAAGTAAGTCCATTCCAAGAGAATCATACCTGTAGCGAAACTTCGAATTCGTGTCAAAGGTGTCATTGACAGAGTCCGATAACTACAAGCAAGACTTCGGACAAAGGAAATTCGATTCATGAATTTAAGAAACAGGATACAATAAGGAATGGCAACAAATCCTTAAGCAGCGTACTTAAAGGGTGTAAGCAATTGATCCAAGTTCATTGAACTTCGTATCAAGGGAAACATCAGCATCAGGATCCAGTCTAATCTTTCGCAGCTTGCAACCCAAGTAGATACTAACGATAAATACTCACTATAAAACTCACATGGTGATAACGACAACAATAACAGCCACAATATCAACAATCATCACATAGTTAGTCATAGACAGACCAACACTCTTCGAACAGTCCTCACCCTTTCGACCAGTATTGCAAAAGCATCGTGTAGCCTCCACACTTTCATCATTCATACAAATACCATGACCATTGCAAATGGTACCATCACTCTTGGGATAACACTCTACATGTAATAACCATCATTATCATATACCTGCAGGACAAGCATAAATCGAATCCAACCAAATAGTGTATGTGCTGATTCCATAACGCTGGACATCGGCACTAGTCGGAATAGTAGTACGATCCGAACAACGGATGCTCAGCACTGTTCCGTAATACAACCATCCAGAAAAGTAATAGTCACCATTATCATAACGAAGGGAGACTCCAGCAGCTTTATCAGTATAGTCTAGTTAGATTACACAAGTTGTTGAATAGTACCATAAGGGGACCAGTAGATATTGCCTTCATCTTCCAGAGAACCAGCCATACGACGACAATCATCCGAATCCTGATCTACAAGGAAAACGGGAACAGGACGACTCTCAAGGATCTCATTACCGTCACTATCCAAATCATGTACCGTTCTTTGGCAGTTGTTACCTCCATTACCATCTTTAGGGATACTGACCACATCACGGCAAATATTAAACACAAAACTAAGAAGATTACCTAATTCAGTCCAGCCTCCTACGTTTTGTTTCCAGTTACTCCAAGGTGGTCGTAGACATAATAATCTTGTTGATTGTTCATCAGAGGGCTCAGATCGAACGTCAAACCCTTCTGTGCTTCATAATTGCAGGAGGCTGTAGCAGCCATAACCACAGAAATGACAGCCAAAAACGTGAATAAAAGAGAAGACATTACGGTAATTCAGTTCTTTTCTGATGAGATGAGAATTGGATGAATTATGAAACGCCCGATAATGGCTGTCGCGAAATGATGTTTGTTTCGTCGGAAGTGGATCTATGGACCTGGTACCATTTGTAGAAGAACTACGAAAGCAGATTGCAACAAGTGAGTAACTTGCTGATGTCTTCCTTATTCGCATAAGAAGTATATGGTTTGTTACAAAAGTTCATTTGTGACACTTTGCATTATCCAGTGGCTAATCGAAACATGGATTAACAAACAGTCATTATGGGCATGTCCATTGACATAATGAACCATCACTAGTTCCGGCAACCATCTTTCCATTTTCTCGAAAGTATGCACAATCAAGAATGGCTCCACTTCCTCTTGGAGACTTCAACGATGAAATCATCTTCTGATTTCGAATATCCCAAATGCATCTAAACCTAAAGCCACACTCCAGTCCCCTACACTGATCCCATTTCATTCCCAGAGTAAATGAATACATCATTCAGAAAGTGGATTCGAAGGAAATTCGATCGAGTATTCATTACTCCTCGGAAGGCCATTTCCACGCAGTTCGTCCTTAAGTCCACGAGATGGTGACAATTCTATCTATCAAAGGGTTATTCATCAACTACACTTCGATCGGCAACAGCAACTAGATTACCACAACTACTACAAGCTAATCCTGTAATCTCTTTCAATCCGTCTTCAACTACTGTAACTTCGCATAAATTCACCAAATCCCAAACAGCAATCCGTTGATCTTTCCCTCCTGAAATGGCGAGGTTCCCCGCGGGATTAACGGTAAGTGCAGAAACAGAACTAGAATGTGGTGAGTATTGCTAAATCAAATTCTCTCCTTGTTTCTACCTTCAAAATGCGGCTTGTTTCGGAATTCCACAATTCCACAGTTCCATTGAATCCTCCAGAAAGGATGAATTGCGGAACTACAGGATGCGCTGCTATGGAATACAAATCGTTCTGATTGGTTGTTAATGTGAGGGGTTCAGAAAACGATGAAGTTCGCCAAATCCTAAGAATTACACAGTGAACAGAACTGGACCGAATAATGCCATCTGCTGATCCAGCCATCAACAACTGTCCATCACAAGACACATCCAGATCCCAGACAGTACTTCCACAGTCGCTAAGTTTGTTAAGAGTATTCATGCCATCCCAGAGATATACAGCAGAGTGACTAGCAATAGCATAGAGTGACGAATGAATTACAGAACAGTTCTACGTCCTATTATTCCCATAGTCCTACTCGAACAGGTCCACGGATGTGTTCAGGGAAAGAATGAAGCACACTTGGCAAGGCATATTGGTTGTAATCCTCCAGAAGTGAACTCATAGGAGGGAACACCTCAGTGCAACGAGGCTTCTGTGTCTGGAATACAAAGGCTTGCTTGAGAAGATGAACGAGTCGATTTGCGGGAATCTGACATTAAGTCAGTACATTCAAAGATACGGGTTTTTCGACAATAACAGTTTCACCCACGAATTCGCGTGACAATTTATCAGCAAGGATTTCTCTGGCTTTGGGAATAGCTGGCCAGTGTCTGAAATAGGATGAGGATTGGACAGACTTTTCTGTGAGCAAGTAGCATAATTCCATGAATTCTTGTTGCCCGAAGGAATTGCTTACGGTTTCGAGCGGTTTAAGCACTTTAAATAGATATTGGAGTGCCTTTTGGAACTCACTACGAGAAATGAACTCCAAATACACTTGTCGATAGATTTGGTATAATAGTGGTTTTTGACGTCTAGAGATAAGAGAGAAATAAAGTAAAGTACTCTTCATCAAATTGCTCTTTCACGATTGACTCTACCATTTCCCATTCCCCATTCATTACTCTGGTTCGCAATTCTTTCACGACTGGAATACGATTGGAATGATCACGACTCACTAAACCTGATTCTTCTTGAAGAACAACAGCAGATGTGCTTAGCCTATTCCAATCACTTCTACAATTCAATAATTACCCATTAGCTGAAAGATATTGAAGAATCATCTGAACAATATCATGTTTGATCTACATATCAGATTCCTTTCATTTCTTCACTTGTGGGTCATTTTCATCAAAGATTCCATTGATTCTATCGTCAGTATCCTACATGTAAGCAATGAGAATTGATCTCACTTGTTTACAATTAAGCACCTTCTCCAAACCCATTGGAAGCACTTCATTCACTGTTTCCGAAGAAGAGGTGAATGCGACCTGAGTCTCATTTCTTAATATGGAACATACCTTTTTAGCATCTTCAGACATAGAAAAGATCCAAGTGAAACATCCAATGCTATTGGGAAACGACCCAAAAATTGTTACGACAGCCCAGTTCAAAGATTCTTCTTATGGACAAGGAAACTGAGCTTGCCTATTTGAAGAGTATTCTTGCATCCTCTCAAGACATCGTTAATGTCTTGGAAACGATTTCTGCCCAATTCAAGTCGATGGAGAAGGCTTCAACTGGTTTGGGTTCTACGGAGGTGTGACAAGTAGATATGGTGACTGTTTTTAAAAACTGGTCAACGGTGTTTGAACTTACCTCTAAAGCTTCTTCTGATGATGTAACAATAATAACAATTCCAGAGAAAGATTCAAAATCTTCATAGTGTGCACTATTGGTATGATGATAGAAAACATAACATTCTACATTCGTAAAAGTGAAAATTAGTCGTTGAATGTAATCATAATACCGAAGTTCTTGTTTCAAACTCGAATACTCAAAGCAGACATGACAACTGATATTCGTGCAAACCACGTCTTCAATATCTACACTTCCAATGCAACACTGACATTTCCGAATCACTTGTTTCATACGTATTTCTGCATCGCGGATTCGAGTACTCATTGTTGTGAGCATCATCAACGGCTTTCTAAAGATTATCCACTTTTAGAAATCCAACTGTTGGCAATGAGGACAAATCTGTTCACTTCCAGCACAAACAGCCCCACAGAAAAAGCAAGTATTAGATACATAGAATGAATCAATTCCTTTTCCTCGTAGCGCAGTTTCTTCAGCCTGTTCGACTTCTTCGATTTCAAAAGGGAAATGCGAACATCGTCGAGGCCACTTCCGCGAAGGGATCTGATGGGTGTGAGGAATAGCAAAGGAAGGAGGCATAGGAACAGTTTGCATTGATTGATACCACTTCTCGATATCGATATGGAACAATTGTGTTAACTGAATCATCATTGCATCCTCATCACCTACTCGATTAACAACAGGGATCAGATGCTTTGTTATGTAGTAATGACTATTTAAACGATAGCCAACAGATCCTTCGGCTGTGATGAGTTCATACGGAGAGATCACCGTATCTCGAAGACGACTCTAAGTAGTCAGACTTTGCATTCATGTATACTCCAGGGATTCCATATATCACTAGATAAGGAACACGTTCTCTATGAAGAGGCATTTCACTACGATGAAACTCCCATTCATGAGGTACCGCTCATCATTCATCATTCGTTGAATACTCACAATAGCCCCTGGAGGAAGAGAACTGTTCTTTGTAAGGAGTTGATGATAATACTTCTGAGGATCACTTTGATCCTCATCCTCTTCACCTATATCCATCTTGTACGAATTGAGACGAATCTCACGCCACAAGATCAATTCTGTCACACTCACTCTATTCTGAAGGAGAAGTTGAAACTCATTCACCACATATCTAGAGAAGACTAATTACTAAAGCCTCACTGGTGTAATTCCTCTTCATTACATCCTTGAAAGACTTGTTCTAATACTTCTTTTGAGATTCGTTGAATGTATTCACATTGATCTGATCGAATCATTTCAATCCCCTTTCCTTCAACACTATAGTTAACCCTCCACCACAATAACAAACAAAGGTTGACTTGATTCATTCATATAACAATAACCAGTATAACGCTTCTTCGTTACGAGGATACACGGTTGATACAGTTTCTCAAACTTCAATGTAATTGGAGCAGGAAATAGATTCGAAATCTCTTCTATCTATCAAAAGTTCAAGTCAAACTTACCTTCAAGATGATGACCCAACGCAAAGGCATCTTCTCTTCGATATCCTTTGCAATGAAGAAAAATTGAGTCTGTATCTGCATAGCTACTGGTTATTTGATCATGGTACTCTCACACTATCTCAATTTGTGGATACTTCTGTTGAATATAGTTAATAGATGTATTGAGTATGGTGCGGGAATACTCTACAATGCTATCACCGATCTGTGCATTAGGCATTCGTCCACTGAATCCAGCATTGATGTAACCATATGTAGTATTGACAATCATCTTAAGAGAATTCTGATTTGTATCAAGAATAGATTGATAATAAGCGTAATAAGGATGATTCTTTTGTGTATTCAAAACATGCTTAATCATCAGTCTCATTCGTAAAATCTCAGAAACCATTTTCACAATGATTCCTTCTCGGACTTCACGATTCACAAATACAGTTCCAGTAGGAGACACATGAAATCCTCCTTCAAGAGCTGCTTGGATTTCCTCCTCATTGGGATGATAATGAAGATCAAATCCTGTTCCTTCATACAGTCCAAACTAAGATTCAATTAGTATGGTTATTCATACGCCTGTTTGTTTATTAATGTTGCCCAAACAAGTAGAGAAACAAATATTATAAGCAATCATTACTGATGGATATAGTGATTGAAAATCCATAACTACTATGGGTGATGTGTAAAGTGATGACATAGGTTCCATCACCATAGGAATCGCAACAGTAGCAGGTTGCAATGCTAGTTGAGACTCAGTTGCATTCAAACAGACGAACTGGTAGATCGGATCTTTGTTGATCCTTAGTAAGAAATTCTCAATATGGTACTGAGATCCTCTCATTAGCTCATCTGTGAGATCAAGTCCTTGTATGGAACAACTCTCAATTAGTTGATTCAGAATGTGAGTGTGATAGAGAATGTGAATTGTATAAAACGACTTCTTACGGAGATACATAAATACAGAATCAATCAATGATGGTTTTGATAGCATCCATCTGATCATACTCATACTCAATCGAGGTACTGTCATATTGTAGACATTGTGTATTACAGTACAAAATTCATTGTTATTCTCACGACTATATCCATAACGTCGTAAAACACGAAATAACGACAAAACTAAAATATGACCGATATTTGGAATTCCAACCATAGCGACCGTAAATAGCCACATTATTGTTCTTCTTGATGTTATACGTAGTATTGGCCTCGTTCAGATTCATCACGCCATCAGTTGCTTTCTTCCATTCAGAAAAGTCTGTTTTTCCGGAATATCGAAATTCATTACAAGTTGCATCGATCTCAAATGTAGCATTCACATTGACATCCAGACATTGATCATGCACAATCAATCGGAATGGACATCGACTGATGAGAACTGTAAGAGGAATATTCAGATACTCCGAACGATCAATTAGATAACCCAACGAATCACGTTGTGTCTAAAATGAATGAATGATCAGAACACCGACTTCATATTCAACGATGAGATCTGGATTAAACGAAGTGATTGCATTCACAGTTGCAGAAATTAGATCCATTTCCGTCATCACATAATGACAAGAATCAAAGGTATTCTGTACATATGGAGGGATTGCAATTGATAAGAAGGTGGAGTCTAGATTAGAAAAGGAATCCAATTCTACTGAAAATGAATCCTGAATGAATGATAGTTGAATCATTGTTATGTTGATCTCTATGTCTAATTCGATTGAATAAAACTATACGAAATGGAATATGAATAGAATGTGGCAATGATCTGGTCATTTCGTGGATTGGGCTTTTTATTCACTTCACTCTCACAAATCAATTCTAAATTAAACAGTCGTAATTCTGGTTTGTCATGAGAATGAATTTGGGTTTGAGTCAACGATGATTGTGTGAGTGAAGGAAAAGAGCATAGTTGAGGTGGACTCTTTCTCAACATATCCAGAGATTCATCCAATAGCGTAGTTTCCATATCATCGGATAACCGCGGGGGAATACTAGAATAATGATATCGTCGAAATACCTGATTGAGAGGTAGAGAGATTTGTTGGGAAAGCATTTCTTTCCAAAAAATGAGCCGATTTTGGTAACACTTCTGAGAAGGTTGAAGGAGCCCAAGAGACTGGAGATATGAAATAGTGTCAAATTCATGCATGACGCCAAGAGTGTCATAGAAACAGGGAGGCTGATTGTAGTTAGCAAGGAGAGAATCCAAGTGAGTACGTAAAGGAGGAGCGGAGACAAAGTGGAGACGACGATAAGTGGAAACAGGAGAGACAGAAGATGGAAGCAATGAAGATGAAGAAGAAGGAGGGGGAAGAGATAACCTAGAAGGAAGAGATGGAGTTGGTATTGAAGAAGACGGTTGAGGAGTGAGAAATGACATAGACACCAAAGGAGATGGTTGAATAGACAGAGGAGTCATTGATAAGGATGAAGTGGTATCAATCAATGATGAAACATCCAATCCATTTGAAATGTCCTTCTTCTTCACAATAGATTCAGCATACAATCGAAATTTCTCCTTTCCAATTGAATCACTACATACATCCACTGTAACTCCTTTACGATCATTACTCAGAGAAATAATAGGCTGTGAACCAAACACAAGATCCACTTTTTGTTTCAATAATAATAGAGAAGGAATTAGATAATCATCATTCCCTCGATCTGGTGATTCAATGTTACTTATCAATATATCTCCTTCTAAGGAACAGATACTATGACGACTCCAAGGATCATATTCCGAGATCGAAAAAGGCCGACGCAACTAAGCATGAAGTTGGGTATCAGAAAGTACAACAAAATTGGTAATTGTCAAATTACCGAAAATGGAAACATTCAAATCTGTTAAGAATTTCAGTTTGTAGTTGTATTTATGTTCATAGGCAAGTAACGAAGGGAAACAATCCTTCTTCTCAACATAAATTGGTTGATCTGGTTTCGGAAGTTTGCCTTCAACGACAGTTCGTGCCAATTTGACCACATCTGATGGATTGTATCTACAAATAAGAAAAGTGATATAATAGAACAGGTTGATACGAATGAACAATTCTGGAGCAAGATGAAAACCGTAAATCGAACGAGACTTCACTAATTGAAGCTACCAATCAAAAATGGTCTATTTGCCTACCGATTGTACATACTTGGAACGAAGAGAACCAGAAAGTGCTTTTACTACAATCATAGCACCACCTCAGTTTTACCATCTGAATCTTCTTTCCGGAGATATTGATCAATTCCTCTTTCAAATTCGTTCATCCATGTTGACAAATCAATCGACTGGATAATAGGCTCGATACAAACAAAGAAATAGGGATAATACTATGAATAAAAACATAGAATCACAATTTACATGGTGAACATGTACACAAATGTCATGTTCACTATTAACACGACCAATAAGACGAATTATCGGTTCCCGAATATAGATAGATGATGAAGAAGGTACATTTTGAGACTTCTTTACAGTCAACAGATAATACTCCTAATACTTACAAAACGAACATTTCAACAACAAATTTGAGTAGTCGGAAAGATAGATTCTCAATCAATCCAACATCTGTTTGAGACATGTAAATTAGTGATCAAACGAATTCATTGAACAAACAAAAGAAGGAATGGATATCGGTGAGAATGTTTATCTCTTAGACATTCTTATTCACAACCTGATCCTCTCACATTTATACCATAAACAGATTCATCTATGGATGAACTAACTGGTATTTCATCAGGAGAGTCGATCTCCCCCATGGATTCTCTTTCCATTCTCTCGGGTTTGTTTTCTATTCAAACGTGATAATACATTAGGAAATTTAAGAAGCATCATTTGGTTAGTGAAGTCAGAAACGCAAGGAGCGATTATCACGTTGCGCCATTACTCTTTAGTTAATAAGTGTTCAGTTTTGATAAATGGTTGGAGTTGCAAAACTATCTGATATGTAGATTGTTATTTCAATGTTTACCATATCAATACTATGCCTTTGTCGAATATTCTGCGATATCTTTATGTGTAGTGTCATTAACATCCATTGGAGTGGTAATCAAGCTCAGATTGTTATTCGGACTGGAGTTGATGATTCAACGCTGTATGAATATAGTTGTGCCTTCGAAAATGCTCAAGTCTTTCCGTTCCTTTCATATGCATATCGTCTTGCTTTGAGTAGGTATTGTTGATGATGTCCATTGATAGGCCGTTTTCTATCTATATCTTCTTATTTCGATCCCAAACGAATGGTAAGCAATATGAAATGTATGAACTGTAGTTGTACGAGTTTCATGTTCTGGAGTATCGCTGGGGTGTTCATATTCTTGTGAAATCCATCGACGATATTCGTAACCTTGATCAGAAGATTCGTAGTATCTATAATTACTCATCTTTGCGAGATTCTCTCCCAGTCCTTCCTCGTCTCAAATTGGGGTCTTCTGCTACCAACCAAATCGATGGATTTACTGTCGCTGAAGAACTCCAACAATATTTCAATGCTCTTCTACAATTGGAGGGATCGGCATTCTGTCCCGATTTGTTAATGTAAGCATTTCTTATGGCTGTTTTAGGATAGCTTTCTTGAAATACCTGCGTCTATTCATTCTTTTCAGTACCCAACCCTGTCTTCTACACACTCTGATTCCATGTTGTTTCTTTAGTGATTTATTTATTACTAACAAACATGGAGGTCACAAGGACCGTGTCATGTTACAGTCACTTCAAAAAGTCAAAGAGATTCGCATCATCTAATTCACTCTCTTGTTCAGGTACATTCAACAGTACATCAACATTCTGCAGAAATGTATTTGAAATGTCACTATTTCGCATCGACTGTGATGGGAGAATATCAGCTTCTGAAAAGCTACGCACATTTCCATTATCATTCGAATACTCATCACACGTCTTATTCCACACCACTTCGTTCTGTTTTAGCATATCTTGATGCAACTGGATTTGTTGGTTCATAGCGGAATCATACTCAGAAGTACCCAGTAGCAAGGGTAAACTATCCATGGAATCGATGGAGGTCCGAAGTGATTCAGGTACAGATGGAATGGTATATCGTGGTTCTGAAGGAGATGAAGATGATATCATTCGAGATACAAGAGGCTATGATAAGTACAGATAGATACACATACACTACTCAAATTAGATAAGATTGGAGAGAATGGATAGGTACTGAATCGGCTTACAACACCATCTTGCTAGAAATGAAAGAACAATAGTTCAGCTACTGGAAGACATTTGATCCGAAATTGTTCTGCTTGTCGGTAACAATTTAAAAAGTCTTGCAATGCTTCATTGATGTGAGTTCGTAACAACTATATTTTATTTATCTTTTTCCGGTACAAACCAGTAGATATTGAGAAAAAAACTCAAAAGTGATTCCATTCATACATGGTTTTAGAGTATCATACAATTTCTGGGGACTAATATCTACTTATCAAATACACAGTGCTACAAATACTGTCAATACCGAAACGAAAAATGAACTCCAGAAATCGAAAATGTAAACTCTCATCCCAACAAAAACGCTTCTTCTTCTTAAAATCAATAGTTCAGCAATGTCACCGACTGGGATACCAAGTTGAGATGAATCCAATCGTCGTTTTCGGGGATTCTTCTATGATTCACTCAATGACAATGATACTTACATCATCGTTACCAGTATACATATCGTTATCTTTTTCATCATCTAGATAATTAGTAATTTCAAATGAACAAGATAATCTACCTTGAAGGTCATCTGGATTATTCATTTCATCTAATATAAAATCCAAGTCCACCAGACGGGACATTTCCTCGTTTGCTAATGATTTGCTCATTTCGAACACTACCCTTCCCTGATTGCTCGCTCAGGTTTTCCTAAGACCGTTCCTTGCTTTACTATAACAAGAAACGAGCAACAAACACAACAGCCAATGGTTTCAACTGTTATTTGAGAAGGAAGATTCCATCCAGCGGGGGTTTCATCAAAAGACCACGATTATTAGAAACAAAGAATTACAATAATCCCATTACTTAAGCACTCTTTGCTTGGTCAATCATCACCTTTAACTGGGTCAAGTCTGCTCCAGCAAACTAAACATCACATCGAAACATCACTTATACTTGGGAAATGAGTTTGTTGTTCTTATAGAGCTTGTAGGTAGGAACACTCTATCCAGAATCCAAGTCAATTACAACATACAGTAATTCGCTCTTCTGTAGCCAGATTCGGACTAGCGTCAACATCAATTTTCACAAAATTGACTTGATCGTAAGCGTTGCTGAGAGCAGAAAACTGAGGTGCCATACGCTTGCAAGGGCCGCACCAACTTGCTGAAAAGTTCATAATGGACGGCTTGTCACCCTAATTGTCAATAAATTCAAGTACACCTACATTCTTAAGAGTGTGATAAGTATCGTCATCCTTAATATAAATGAGTTTGTCAGTAGCTACTCATAAAACAATAGAAAGATAACTTACTAGCGAAAGATCTGCGAAGAACTGTTCCATTCATAGCTATTGATAAGTAAATGGCAGTTGTATTACCACAAATCGAGCGAGGGATGATCATCCGTGTGCACTGTTGCATTAGTCTCTAGTGATAACCTGCCATTCCTGTGAATACAGTTCCAATGACTGAGGCCATTTGAGTAATTGAACCGGTAACTACAAAAGGAATAATGAGTATCCACAGTTTGACAGAAATAGAGCCGTTTTCGTATGGTCTGATTCAGTTGGTGTCAAATGAATCCACAGAGTTTTACTAAACAATGGAAGAGAGATCACACACATAGCCACGATCATTTCATTTCTCCTTGTCAAGTCCTTTTTATCAGTAGTACAATTCCTCTGACTTGAAAAGGAAAATATCATGTTCAGCAAGCCGTATCGACTGGTACCGAAGATGGTGAGCTCTGTAGCTCGAAAACGTACTTTCTAACAATGAAACTTATTTGTAAGCCATTTTCTGTCAGCAAACCACTGTTTGTATTCATGTTCAACCCTTTTCATTCTTGTATCAGGGGAATGATTCTCAGCCTACTGTAGGGTTCTTCAAGTGAAATAAACAGATAGGATGGAAAGAAATGGACGAAGGGTGATGCGAAACGACTCTTGGCTTTATATAAAGGAAATGGAACTCTCTTGGTCCGTTCATAACCGAGTACTAATTTCTAGGTGAAATCTATTTCTTCTCTCTTGGCATCTTCTCTAATCTCTCTTTCAATTCCAATGGCATTCGGAAAACTTGTTGACATGGCTGTAAAGGGAGATATGTCCCAACTTCCACTTCTAACTTGTGGAATGGCGGGTCTTTTTGGCATTTCAGCCTTTCTTGACTATTACAGTGACTACATCTCTGACTTTTTAGCTCATACGATCATTCAAAAGATCCGAAATAACACATATAAGGTGATTCTCAACGAGGACGTAGCATTTCTCTTGAACTATTAGTATAGATGCAATTTCACGATACCACACATACTGGAGAATTAACTTCTCGTATGGGAAGCGACATTCAAGAGTTAGGTCTTCTTCTAGGTAATTACTTTGGTACTGGAATCATCAGTCTCGTTCAGACAATTGGATCATTAGGAGTAATTGCATGAATAGTTATTGAGTCACAGTTAATGTTGTATATTTCTCCTACTCTTACTGGTTACATTCTTCTTCTTCTATCTCCTATTACAGTTATCACTTACTATAACGGTCGAAGAGTGAAGAAGTTAAGTCGAACTATTAAAGATAATCTCGCTCAAATGAATATCTGTGTTGAAGAAAAGGTGGGAAATATCCGAACTGTTAAGTGGTTCAATCAAGTATGATTATCAAGACATTTGTTAGATTTAGGAACGACGGGAATATTTGGATTACAAAGCCAAAAATAAGCTCCTTTTTGACAATGATAACAAACGTGCCAGAATTCGGGCTGCTTTTGGAGCAGGTGTTGGGTTATCCATGAAAGTGAGTAACTGACTTCTGTTGTTCCATAGCTTGCTTTACTATGTGGTTTGTGGGTAGGAGGAAATATGATTGTTGGAGGGGCATTAACTGGAGGTCAGCTTGCATCCTTTGCTATGTATACAATGAGTGTTTCTTCTGGAATCACAGCTACAATGAAGGTATATTCACGGATTATGGAGGTAGAAGAAAATGAAGAGAATGAATGATTAGGCTTTGGGAGCAAGTCAACGTGTATTTGAACTGACTGCCAATCCATTTGTTCCAACAAAAGGAAGTGGTTTGGATCGTTACTACAGTGAACGGAATCACACAACAGACATGGCGATAACGGCTCAAGAAACATTGAAAGGTGAGATTCAATTGAAAGATGTTTCATTTGCCTATCCACAAGAGCCTCATCACCTGGTACTTCAAAATATCAGTAGAGATAAGAAGAGAATATGATCAATAGATATTATTGCTCATCCTGGGGAGAATATTGGTATCGTAGGTGGATCTGGATCTGGCAAGAGTACTATTTCCTCATTAGTGGGAGGTCTGTATAAGGTGACTCAGGGAGAGGTTCTGCTAGATGGAATAAATCTCAATAACCTTGCTGGAGATTTCATTCGGAGTGTAATCAGTATTGTGAGGATTGAATGAATGATTCATTGAATAGGTGCCTCAAGAGCCTGTTTTGTTTAGTGGTACCATCCGATCGAATATTGTATATGGATCTGAAGTATGGTGGTTGAGAATGAATTGATTGTAGCATGTATCAGAAGAGAGAGTGAAGGAAGTAGTGAATCAGATGCACATAGACGATTTCACACGGTTCATGCCTAATGGACTTGATACGTACAGATGGAGGAGCAATGTGATTGATAGTACTGTTGGTGAACGAGGTGTTGGTATCAGTGGAGGACAGAAGCAGGTATAATTATCAAATGATTCTAATTCAAAGCGTATTGCAATTGCTCGTAGTTTATTACGTGATCCAAAAGTAATCATTATGGATGAACCAACTTCGTTAGATGTAATGAACGAAGTATTATCTCTAGAGCATTAGATGGAGAGAATGAGACGTTAATCATTAACACGATCTATTCAAATGTGAATAAGAATCATGACAAAACTATTATCATGATTACTCATCGAAGAGAGAGCATTATTCATTGTGATCGATTATATGTGTTGAATCAAGTATATATGATTCTACTCATTGATAAGTAGGGAAAATTGATCGAAGAAGGAACATTTGATGAGTTGATGAGAAAACGGGGATATTTCTATAATCTATTTAATACAGCTTTATCATGTATTTGTTATTATAAACAGAACATTGGATGAACAAAGATATCAAACAATTAGTCTGTATGACTAGCGGCGCAATCGGGACAGTACCATTTAGCAGGAAGCGAATCTGGGTCTGTAATCCCAACACAAGAGTAATGGAACCATTTGTGTTTGCACTCTGTGTTTTCACATTCAACCATATTGTCATTCTCTGGTTGACCACAGATACAATACTGAATAACTTGTTCAGGTTCCTTTTCAACAGGTGCTGATGCTTCAGCTGTTTTACTCCTTGTGTTGTAGTGATAGATTGTATCTTCGTTTTGCGTATACTACACTTGAGACTCTTGTATTACACACACTTTCTTCGGTCTCTTTGTCTGTCGTTTAGTACTTACCGAAGATGAATCCAAATAAGAAGTGGTTGGATTGTTCTTGATCTAGGCTTCAACCAATTTGAGATTATTGTACAGCTTCTATCTTGTCGTAGAATTCGTGAATAACTTTATTCTCGTCAATTGTGTGAGCTAAGAAATGACTACAAGTGACACCATACTAACAATACATACTTTGCAACAAGATTGGCGATCTCCATATGCGACATTTCCTGTGCCGTTGGCAAGTTAAACGACTTTGCATACGAAATCAACGTCGACATCTACATAAATGATGAGAATTCTAGATATTCCTATAGCCTTATAGACAGTTTCAGGGCTTGATTTGAACGTACCTGCATCTTCATGAAATTCACACGAAGTTGTTGTGGATAACTACCAGGAGATGATGTAGACTCCATTCTAACAACTTATCACTCCTGGAACAAAAATAGACAAATAGGAATATACTAGTGGTTTGTACTCCCTTTCCTGTCCCCCATTAGTTGTCTCATTCATGATTTAAAAACAGTTATATATCAAACAAACATTCAGAGGCATCTATAGGAAGGAACAGTTTTTGTGATCCTCATCTGCATATTCATGAGCTACTAATTATCATAAATATCCTCAAAAACTCACAATTCTTGTTAAAAAATGTAGGACTGTATGGCATCAGATTCTCATGTGGAACCGCTCCCATCGTTAAACTACGATGCCTTGATTGCTGAGGTGACGATGCTTCATTAGCAGTTTGTTCTTGTCTACACTCCATGTCATCTTTCACATCCTACCTAAACAGCAATGCTTCATTGTAGATAAGTCTGCGCAAGATTTGTCGTTCGTTCTCAGGTCCTCCTTGAATCCCATACTCAAAAGGAAACACCATGGTTTTGGTGGTTAATCGCTGCCATCACTCTCTTTCCTCATTCCTACCTCCTGCTCAGGCCGACGAATTGTAGCCACAAACTCACTTTCCAGAGCTTCCCGAACTGTGATTCGTTTGGCTGGGTCTACATATCAGATGGTTCTCCTCACCCACTGAATGCTAGCATTCTT
>NW_014569436.1:0-31725 GCF_000743755.1 Blastocystis sp. subtype 4 | reverse complement strand
ACCTGGTCAGAAGGTTGGTCTCATTGCTGCTCGTCGTACTGGACGTGTGCGTGGACGTATTGAACCTTAAGCAGATCAATGGTCAATGGATGAGAGATGGTTTGTTGGGTCTGTGGATGCTGTTTCTGTGTTTGTTTTCATGACTCGTTGCTGTGATCACTCGAAGAAAGATCTAACATGTTTTACTAAATTATTACAGACATTCTGTTATATAAGAGAATAAGAAGCATAATTGATAGATCTGTACTTCCGAACCGATAAATGAACGAGAAATGGTTCTCCAATCAGATGGGGACATGCCAATTGCCACAGTGTACCACGTTTCTCCATTTCAACAAATACCATACACCACAAAATTCTTATAACTGGCATGACTTCTGGCAGTGAGTTGTTCACCACTTTATTCATTGTCTTCTGCGGTCTCCTTGGTCTCTGTTTCGCGCTTTATCAGAGATATCGCGTGTCCCGTGTCAAGTGACAAGTATAGAATCTATTTTATTGTTTAGGGTTGAGCACATTGTAGATAATGCGGATGCAAAGCAGGGACTGGTGGAAGCTGAGGGTGGCAATGCTACCTATGACCCCGCTATTACTGAACGACTTGTAAAGATTCAGAAATACATTTCGGATGGTGCTAAGGCATTCCTTAAGGCTGAGTATGAGATCCTTGGAATCTTCATTGTTATCTTCGGCCTTATTGTAGTTCTTCTCCTTGGTCTTCCTAAGAACTGTGGAGAGGCTTACCAGCATCTTGTTGAGAATGTCAATATTACATGTGATGGTGAGCATGTTGCAGGATGCATGTGGGATCACAAGGAAAAGGTGTGCTGGGGACATGGATTGGCCACTGCCTTGGCTTTCTGTGTTGGTGGATTGACTTCGATTCTCTGCGGATACATTGGTATGTCGATTGCCGTTTATTCGAACGCTCGTACTGCTACAATGTGTCAGAAGAGCTGGACTGATGGATTCAATACTGCCTTCCGCGCCGGTTCTGTTATGGGTTTCTGCCTGACTTCCTTCGGTCTGCTTATTCTGTACGGTTCCATCTGGTTGTTCCGTGTTGCCTTCTATCCTTGGCATCCTAATAACACTCACGTGTCTGAGGTTCTTTTTGAGTGCATTACTGGATATGGTCTGGGAGGTTCTTCCATTGCTCTGTTCGGACGTGTGGGAGGTGGTATCTACACGAAGGCTGCTGATGTTGGTGCTGATCTGGTCGGTAAGGTTGAGAAGAACATCCCTGAGGATGATCCTCGTAACCCTGCTGTGATTGCTGATAACGTCGGTGATAACGTTGGTGATGTGGCCGGTATGGGTGCTGATCTGTTCGGATCCTTCGCTGAGTCTTCTTGTGCTGCTCTGGTCGTTGCCTCTGTCTCTCCTCAGCTCAACAGTCAGTGGATGTACATTATGTTCCCTCTGTTGCTGTCGGCTGTTGGTATTCTCTCCTCGTTCGTTACTTCTTTCTTCGCCACCTCCGTTCCCGGACTGAAGGTGACTGAGGAGAAGCACGTGGAGCGCAATCTGTCTATCCAGCTGTATCTGTCCACCATCTTCTCTAGCATTTTCATTGCCCTCCTCGTCAACTACTGTCTTCCTAATTCTTTCTGTGTGAAGACTTTGGAGGTGTCTGTTGAAGGAAAGGGTTATTGTGAGGCTACTTGCACTAAATGGCAGGCTTTTGCTTGCATCATGTGCGGTCTCTGGTCTGGTCTCTTGATCGGAAAGGTGACCGATGTGATGACTTCTTACAACTATAAGCCTGTGCAGGAGGTGTCAAAGTCTTGCGAGACTGGTGCTGCTACTAACATCATTTTCGGTCTTGCTCTTGGTTACAAGTCTGTGGTTATTCCCATTTTCGCCCTTGCTGTCACCATTTTCGTGTCTTTCTATTATGGAAACATGTACGGTGTTGCTCTGGCTGCTTTGGGTATGCTGTCCACTCTTTCTACTGGTTTGACCATTGATGCTTATGGTCCTATCACTGATAATGCTGGAGGTATTGCTGAGATGACTGGTCTGTCTGCTGCTGTGCGTGTGAAGACCGATGCTCTGGATGCTGCTGGTAACACTACCGCTGCTATTGGTAAGGGTTTCGCTATTGGTTCAGCTGCTCTTGTGTCTCTGGCTCTGTTCGGAGCTTTCGTCACTCGTGCTCATATTAAGGGAGTAGATATTCTGACTCCCATCACCTTCGCTGGTCTGATTGTTGGTGCCATGCTTCCTTACTGGTTCTCTGCCATGACCATGAAGTCTGTCGGTAAGGCCGCTTCTGAGATGGTCGAGGAGGTCCGTAGACAGTTCCGTGAGCATCCTGGTATCATGGAGAACAAGGAGGAGCCTGACTACAAGCACTGTGTCAGTATTTCCACCAGAGCTTCTCTGAAGGAGATGATTGCCCCTGGTGCTCTGGTCATGCTTGCCCCTCTGATTACTGGTTTCATCTTCGGAGTGGATGCTGTTGCTGGAGTATTGGCTGGAGGTCTGGTATCTGGTGTGCAAATGGCTATTTCCGCTTCCAATACTGGAGGTGCTTGGGATAATGCCAAGAAGTACATTGAAAAGGGAAATTTCGGTGGCAAGGGTTCTGCTGCTCATAAGGCTGGTGTTGTCGGAGATACGGTTGGAGATCCTCTCAAGGATACTTCGGGTCCTTCTCTGAATATTCTGATGAAGTTGATGGCCATCATTTCTCTAGTGTTCGCGCCTTCGATGTCTCAGTTGTCGTTGATGAATTACCTCTCCAAGAAGTAGAGGACGTTGGTTAGTAATCTTAGTGTTATGTTTGTTTCATATCTTCTTTTGTAGGATGCGTATCAAGATTGTAGGGAGTGGAAAGTTCGCAAACACCACCTTTGAATATGACTGCTTGCGATCAACGACTGTCATGATGATCAAGGTTAATATCAACGTATCCAATATCAAAACTGTGTCTTATGAATTTAGAAACAGTTTCGGATACCTCCATCAGAACAGCAATTGACCTATAAGGGAATCGAGCTAAACAACATGGAGTGTATCTTAAACTGCGGAATCCAGCCAGGAGAGTTCATTGAACTTGCTCCTGCTCAACACTTGATTACGGCAATGCTTGTTTACGGAAAAGAGACTGTGAAAGTTGATATAAAGCAGACAACAACAATATCAGGCCTAAAAAATCTGCTCTTCACCGTATATCCTCGGAGAATGCATAATTCCTAGAAAATGCACAAACCAATCAACATGAACAAGATTATTGCTGTATTTGATGACTCAGTTGTAAAAGATAACATTCTGGTATCAACGCTGGATTTGGGATCTCACCATCCTATCTATTTCACATATTTGGAAATGAAGTTCCATATTCGTGTAACCAATGGCGATGTAGAATCATTTGTACTTAAATATAATCAAACCGTGGGGGATCTTCGACAAACGGTGTCTGTAAGTGGGTGAACGATGAATGATATCTAGGGGTTGTGTAAAGAGGATCCAAACTTATTAGTACTTGAAATGAATGATGAGGCAATCACAGAAGAGGATTCTATTCCCCTGTACAAGACTGCTTTTGTAGATACTAATAGAGTCTGTGTAATATTTGAAGTAGGAACAGAAGAGAGGATCGATGATAGAGTATTGGTGAGTTAATGCGTCGCGTTCGCTTATTGGAACAGAAACACCGTCAACAAGATGTGACTCAAGAGGAGAATCATCAATATCTCTGTCGCTGCAAGGATCTGATGCAACGAAATGAAGTCACATTACGACAGATGCGAATCTCCCTTGAAGCGACGAGAACAAAACAAGAACAACAAGTCGATGCATTGTCTACAACCATTCAAATGCTTGAAGGACGCTTAAAGACACTCACTCCCCGATTTGATGAACTCAATGAAATCCGGGCGAAGAATGAATTGCTGGATCAGCGTCTTCAAGAGATCACTAAGCACCATTCACGGGATTCACTATCATCAGCAACGGATCGTGCATTGCAATCACTACAGGCTCGTGTAGAGAGTCTAGAGAAGCGAATGATGCGTGTTACATCACCAGTAGTTCGCCCTGTGACTCCTCCATCAGTACCTCTAGCTTCGCTTCAACAGCAAGTGACCGAAGTATCAAAGGATCCTGTGCCAGCAGAGGATTCGCATTTTATGCCACGATTACGTCGAGCCTTTGCTACACCAAAGTTACCATCATTTGTATTGAAAGCTGTTCTGAGTCGTCCCAAGGATAATACAGAACTGATTTGCACTTTACCACCTTATTCTCATATGTAGTTGGAACTCTTTGTAACAAACACAAGACCATCTTACACAATTACACATTCCTTCATATTGTTTTCCACCATACGACGACGCTCTTCATCATTACCTCCTACAACAACAGGTTTGTATATCTTATTCTTGCTGTCTCCCATCACACTCATCACACGAGAAGAACTTGTGAGTGGTTGAATGGTTTTTGTCTCTTCAGGAGTAGGTTTGATCAAACTGAAGCTGCTCTGATAGCTTTCAGAACGCATATGATTCATAGAGAGATGAGAGAACGAGTACATTAACAAGTTTAATGCATCTTTCTGTACGTAATCCTCTGGGTTCTTAATTTCCACTCCAACTTGTTCAAGCATATGAAGTGTTGGAGGGATATAAATGATAAAACTATTCTTACTCATTGCACACAAATGAGCTGGGAAGCGGGCTTCTTGTTCTTTTACAATCATGCAATCATTCACAATAAATTTCGCCTGTCGAATACTCTCTTTCATTGTAGAATTCTCAATAATTCGGTTTCGGATCGCTATCAATCATTCCTTCATTCTATCCTCACTCTCCAATGTATCTTCTTCGCGAAGATTATTCACATTCACGACAGAATATCGATCGATACAAGCCCGAATCAATGAACTCAGTGATGGATCACTCGTCACTTCTGCTGCATCTTCGCCCTTCTCATTTACGTGCATGAAATCTGGATATCCAGAAAACAAGATGGATTTTCTCCATAAAATAGAGAGCAAAATCATAGCGATTTCTTTTGATCCATTTCTTCCCGCAATATGAAGCAATGAGTCACCATTACAGTCACTATGAATGATTTCCCTTGTTCTCCTTCACATGTAGTTGACATCAGCTCCATGATCCAGGACATACAGTAACACATCCTTCTGATTGTTTCTTACAATCTCACTCACCAGAGTCTCTGTGACAGTCCTTCCCTCATTCACAGTCTGATGTTTCACATTGAAACCATGATTCTGGAGGAACTGCCTTCCAATAAACCACTTCATCAACTCCTACCACAGAATCTCTTGCTGAGTTTCTTCAGAAGCAGAAGAGAAGAACCCTTTGAGAGTCTGAGAATCAGGTGCATTTGGAGGATGAACATCTTCAGGATCGATTCGCTTCCTCTTCAGAGAGATCATCTACTCTAATGACTCTATCAGAGATACTTACTGTGATATCGTCCAAAGCAAGTGTGATGAAGAGATGATGACGTGTTATAATTGTGTTGAAGGTATGATGTGTCCATTGACATTCAACCGATTCTGACCAAGCTAAGAGTGAACTCTCTTGTGACTTCTGAATCCGACCTCCATCATGACTGATGAATAGGAACGATGGAGGTGATGCTAAGGACGAGAAGAGGATCTGAGTGATATAATCACGAACGTCTTTCAGAGTATGCTTCTGACGATTGATCTACACTCAATTCTATTCTCAATCATTACTGGAATCACAGCAAATGAGCTTGGATTGTATTGAATATTGAGATGTAGGAGATCTGTGTATTCTACGATTTCTGAAGCATCATTTACAACCACGGGAATCGATCCAAGGATCGACCCATTTTCTAGAGCCGCCATTCGACTTACTAAATATCAATTCTTCGTTCAACCCATACGATCATCACCAGTTCCCACCACTGGCTGTCCAAACACCTCACCAATATCTGTATCGAATGCTTCTCGCTTGGCTGGTTCTGTCAGAAAGCGACCACTGTCAATCAGACGCCCATCAGAGAATGTGGACCCAGGAAGAGCTCCCATCACGAATGGATCTTCTGTTGTGTGGAAGTGCTGTAACTCATCAATCGAATTGAATGATATATTGTCGTTGGGCATGAATATCTAGATATAAACATCATTGTGTGACAAATACACTATTTATCTTATCAAAACTGATTACACGACCATCGTTCAATACCATAGGGGGATGGTCTACGAAACTGCTTCCCTCAAAACTATAGAGTTTTCCATCTTTGCTGAGGAAGTTTGGCAATTGAGAAGAATACATGTCATCACCCTACTCATCATTTCATTCTATTGATATTACATCATGGAAGAGACCATTCTGAGACGATTCTGAGACTCCAAAGGACTGAATAGGATAATTTCCCGTCATGTCTGTCGGAGTCACTAGTGGTGGTAACTCATTCATCACTGGATCCGTATGCACTTGTTGCATCAATTGTGGGGGTTGTACAGAGGTAGGATTGCTAACAACTTCCATTCCACCGGGATTTTGACCGGGATCGTTCTTAAGGACAAAACTTGAGGTTTCTGTGCGAACAGCACTCGGATTGTCATTTCCGTACTTTTCGCTACAACTGTCACAGATGGATAAAACAACATACCGACTAGCCAATTTGTGTCTTTCACAGGAATTACATACTAAACGACGATTATACTTCGTTCGTGGACACATTCCGTCCTACGATTTAGAATCAGAGTATTATCTGGTTACCTTGTGATCACATCCCTCATATCCAGGACATCGACAATGTTTACAAGTATACTGATTACACCAAGGACATTTCGTCCTTCTGGTTCCTGCTACGAGTATAAGGTCAAAAGTTATATTCTATACATCCTTTCTTTGATTCATCGGTCCACATGGCAATTCACACTTGTTTGCACTATCTGAGACTTAAATCTATACAAATCAATACACTACTCTTTCTATTCGTTCAATTATCGATAACGAAGTCGATAGTGTTGTGTTTCGTGTTTTCTCCAAAACCGTGTTTTCAGTAATTTATGGAAACAATGTAAGTTAGATACAGAGAACAACCTAACATTCCACGTGAAAAGACAAACGACTTAAACACAATCCTATGTTGTTGATTCCCAACAAACAACAAATTGTTAAATTGACACTTCCGTCGATTCTCCACTACTCCTGCTCTCATCTACTTCTTTTGCTACAGCATTCTCAGCTCCTTCTGCTTTGACTTCCTCAGTTTCTGCTGCTGTTTCCGCCGTAGCTTCTGTCATAGCTGAAGAAGTAGCGACAGAAACAAAGTCATCTTCTACATGTGGTTTATCGAGTCGATAATGCTCCAAGGCTTTCAATTTCTCTTCAATAATGTGATCTCCACTACACAATAACGAATCTTCCCATTGCCTACTATTGGCGTTTATAGTCTTCAACTGTACGATCTACAACCCTATGAATCTTGAGGCGCTGTTGTTGATTCAATTCCTTAACCAAGGAATTATGCAGCATAGCATCTGGCTACATTATTACAAGCAGATTCCATGTTTACATGCATATACTTATAGGCGATCTTTTCCCTTTCATTCAACTTCTTATCGAGTGGCTCTTCTTTTTCATCCTTCTTGGTAAAGAGTCGACTATTGATGGCTTCCATCTCAGCTAAGAACTCCTTTTCCACCCTTTCAAAGGCCTTCTTCTCGCTGACTCCCTGATACATGAGCGCTGCTTGTTTCTTTGCAAAGTTGTATGCCACATAGCGAGTTGATTCGGAATGATCACTTACAAAGTCTTCAAAGTGATAGGGATACTTTCTCTGGAATTGTCTACACGATAATATTGTTGTTCTGCAAAACGCACTTCATTAAGCGATCCTCTAAACCGGCAAGATTTGGTAGTTTTTCACTTGATCGAGTGAATACAGGAGGGGGAATCGTCCGAATAGCATCATAAAAGACAGGCTACCTGTCAGCAAACCCAATTATCACCAACTCGTTCTGTAAGGAATCCCGTTCTCAACTGGAGATATACCTTTCTATAGATCGACTTTTCCACAGGGATTTTCATTCGACCTCTCCTTATTCTGCGATTTGAGGATGATCGCTGAGTGTCGCTGGAAGTGTAGGAAAACCGTTTCTTCGCCTTTCTCTTTTTATCACTTTCTCCTTCATCGTTAGTTATCGTAAGGAGTCCTATCATTTATTGTATATTAAATGATGTTTCCGACAGGAACAAGATATCGAATCGGAGATGAGCTTGAAAGGCAAATAGCTCTTGAGAATGCTGTCGACTATGAATCCGTTGCATTTCTCTCTTTGATTGTGATGAATAGTGTTTGGATGATCTTGAATCTGTTCGTAAAGAGGTTGAAACGCAAATCATTCGTACCCAGAATGAAGCACGCGAAATGAACATGACACGCAAAGGTAGTTCTTCGATTTGTTGGTAATGATAGAGAATCTTGTTCGTTGCAAATGTGGCAATGATGACCCTACCAATTTCGTCATTAAGGAACGAGAAGGCGATGTGGTATGCAAGGGTTTGATTTGTGTGATGAATGGGATGTAGTGTGTGGGACAGTTGTAGCTGCAAATGCTCTTTATGAAGGAGAATGGACGCGAAATTTTGAGGGAGAGGAAGATCAGTCGCAGAATGGTGCTGCCTATAATCCACTTATGTCGGGTGCTTACAATTTGAAGACAGGCCTTGTTGCAGCATCTTCCAAGCGTCTGAAATCATTTCAACGTCGGCAAAATGGTATTGAGATGAGTCTTTCCAAGGTGTGTTCTTTGAGATTGGTTTATCAGTAGACTAAACGGGATGATAAAGATACGCGTACTGAGTACAAGGACAAAAAGAAACAGGATGCTGCTTTCGATATGCAGCGTATTGCTTCTGCATTGAACCTGACAGATGCTGTTGTGGATTTAGGCCATCGCTATTTCTGTTTTTATCGAGACAGTCTAGAGAAGGTGAATGATATGCCGAAGCGCGAGGTTCAATGTCTCATTCTTGTGCATTGTTCTTGTAGCTATTTAGTTTAGGCATTACGGAAGAAGAGAGAGGAATTGGCGAGTGTTCAGAAACAACATGTCAAAGAGTCTTTATGGTCATGATTGTTGATAGCTAGGAAATCCTTCATCTGTCCTAAGTGTAATTTGGACTTCGTTACAGAACGTGATTTGCGTTTCCATCAATGTGATGCGGATCTTAAGAACCAGGAGGAAGAGGTAAGACGTCAAGCTGCTCGGAAGAAAGCTCATCATCAAGTTGCGAATGCTATCTTTAAGAAGCCTGTCTTGAAAGATGAAGTTCAAATCCTCCGTGATATCATGAAAAAGTAGTTAGAGTGACTTGGCCCTTTGGCGTTGTCATAGTAAAGTGTTTGTTGTCTTGACCATTCATTTCTTTTCGAATAGGACAAATTCGCATAAGAGATTTATTTTCTACCTCTTTATTCTTTGGATATCGGTATAAGAATGGGAGAGACTGCGAATACTCCTCCAAAGAATGGTAACTCCGAAACGATTCCGCTAATGTTCGCTGGACCTGGTAAATCGGATACAGATGCCAATGCATCTGTCGGAACCACAATTGTAAATATGGCGAACAATATGATCGGATCTGGATTTGTAGTACTTGCATATACTATCAAAGAGGTAGGAATAAGGAAGAAGTCTCAATTAAGTGTTCTTTGATACCTGGAGTGTTTTTACTGATTCTTCTCGCTGGAATTGCTTGCATATCCCAAATTGTGATCACTCGGAGTTGCCGAATTACTGAAAAGTATACATATCGAGAGATGGGAACTGTATGTGGTTTGCTATTTTATTTCCTTTAGGTTATCTTCGGTTCTTTTGGTGGAGTGATTATTTCACTTATTATGCTTCTATATACTTGTAATTCGTGCATCACCTATTTAGCTATAATTGGTATGTTCTTTTCTGGTCTTAGATCACAATTTAGGTGATCTCTTCGTTGATGTGTTATCTTTCTACTTTCCTCCTTTTTCCCTTGATAGTTGTCACATGATTATTCTGGGATTTGTATGTGTGTTTCTTCTCTTCCCAATTTGCCTGTTGAAGTGTAAGATTGCTTTTGTCTCTTTTCTGTAGCTCTGGATTCCATGAAATGTTTCTCTATGTTTTCCATCCTCTTTACCTTCATTGTAGTTGGCACTGTACTAGGCCAATTCGTTTCGGATCCTCTTGTTTCGGATACTGTCGAGATTTGGCATATTACAGGGAGTCTATTCGGTGTCATTCCTGTGATGTGTGTTTCCTTCAACTGCCATTACAATGTACCTCGCTATTACTACGTATCTTTTGTATCGTTCACCCACATGTAGGAATTGAAAGATCGATCTCCAGGACGTATGTGGATGACTTCTATCGGTTCTATCTCCGTCATTTTATTTGTCTATTTGATTATAGCATGTATACATTGTCTTTCTAGATGATTTATAGTGAGTGGCTATCTCATGTTTGGCGTAGATACAGAAGGAAATCTCCTTCGTAATTTCTCTCATGAATCGCTTCTGCCCATTCTTTCTCGGTGTGGACTTGGATTTGGACTCATCTGCCATTTCCCTATCGTATACTTTGCTATACGTGAGAACCTTCATCAATTGTTCTGCTCGTCCAGACCATTTAATAGCCCATTTCTTCGGGTCACGTAAGGATAGTATGATAATCTGATATGAAGAACACTGGTCGGAGTACTTCTCCTTACAGTCACTCTCTCCTATTATCGTACTGAAATTGAGATTGTACTTCGTCTGAATGGTTCATTGTTCGGTTCTCTTATCATGTTTGCAATTCCCGGGTTGATGTATATTACGTTAGAAATGATGGATTTGAGTTCTTTATAGAGCAACCTGGAGAGAAAAAGGGCTCTTGAAGAAGAAGTTGGAAGCCTGGTTCATGTTCCTCTTTGGTATTCTGCTGTGCATCGGTGGCTCTTTTCTTAACGTATATCGCATCCTGCATAAATAAGCTAAAATGATTGTTTGTTGATTGCAAAAAAACGCCGAGAAGGTGGATCGAACACCTGACCTTATGATCTTCAGTCATACGCTCTCCCAACTGAGCTATCTTGGCTTCTATTGGATCCTTCTTATTCTCAATTTGACGATACTGAATCAGAGAACCTTTTGGTATCCATACGTTATTCGAAAATCATGCAAGCCATTCGCCGACTCGCTCCTTCTGTTGTCAAGTACACCAGCCGTATGTATAACCCGGCCAGATTCTTTGGTGGTAGCTCTTTTGAAAGGTTGTCGAATTGTAGTTGAATTCACCTTCAAGCCTGCTGAGGGTGATGAGGTGGAGGTGGAATGTGATGAAAATGAAAATCTTCTAGAGATTGCCCAAAGCAACGATGTTGAGGTGAAGAGTCGGATAATCTTGGATGAATTATTGTCTAGGCACCTGTGGAGGAGGTGGCTCCTGCGGAGAGTGTATCATGGTGTTCCCTAAGGATGTTTTTGATAAACTCCCTAAGGCTGGAGAGAGCGAGTCCGCTCTTCTTAAGAAGATGAATGCTCCTGCTAAGTGAATGTTGGGAGTGATTTTGATTCGTAGTGCCAGACTTTCTTGCCAAGTTAAGTCATGCAGCGCCATGAGCGGAAAGGTGATTGAAGTTCCTTTGGTTTTGATTGTTTGTTTGAACAAGGAGACTCTGATTGGGAGAAAAACAATCAGTTCTTTCGCTTGATACAGCAGACTATAGCAACTAGCAAAATAATTATAACTGCAACAACAGAGATTATCACTATTAGAGCAATCTTCGTTGCACAACCTTATCGTTAATTCTCTTCAGATCAGAGTACCATCTATTCCTGAGTACGATGCATCCATTCCCATGACTCGAATACCATTGTCTAAACATTTACTCTTCCACTCAGTGATACCCAAAACAGTAAACTGGACATCTTCAATGGTCGTTCCAATGGACTCTTGATACAGTGTTGTATAAGGAAGCTTCGCCTGTTCACACGAATTGTCACTACTATTAAGATGTCATACAATTATCTACGTAAGAGAGAATGGTTTCCCCTTTTTCACCTTGTTTGAACACGAAAAACCCAGAGACGTGAAAATGGAAAGATCCTCTACCGTTAATGTAACAGATTTGTAGGTAAGATCATATCCCTCTTCTAAACTGGTTGATGGTATTGGAGAGTACCTATTTATCACGAAGTTTTACATATACTACGTGGTTTGAAAAGTGAGGTAATGACCTTTCTTGCACGAACTATCCGTGTATTGCCGTTCAAACTGAACAATCTTCTTTGCAACACCATTTGAATTCACAGATATAACATACGAATACTGGACATCTAGATGAAAATAATAAATGACAATCATACAGATAGGACCTGCTGAGCGACAAGTGGTTGTATATTCACCACAAGCTATGTGTAATATGTGCTACTCACACTTACAAATCGAAACTGATAAAGAAAACAGCAGAAAGAGAAGAATCAGGGGAGACATTTATTTGTCAATGAAATGGACGGTTATCTTCGTGATGTTTGCGAACAATTACCTACCATTTACTCAAGAATGTCCCAATTCCTGTTATTCATTTCTGAATCACTGAATCATGAAGAATGGAGGTGAAGACTTTGGAAGTGAGATTGTGCGTCTTGTTTATGCAACTTATGATTCGTTGAAGATCGGTGGAAAACCACAAGGTCATGAGTGGACAGTATTATCTGCAGTTGTAGAAGAACGAGATGGATCGAATCAAGTGATTGTTTTAACAACTGGAACGAAATGCATTGGAACCAAGGCTCTATCTCCTCAAGGATTTGTTGTTAATGATTGCCATGCTGAGATTCTAAGTAGACGTGGATTCATTTTGTATTTAATGGAACAACTGCAGATCTGTAAAGAAGATCCGGATCATGATACCATTTTTGAGCGCAAGTCTGGGAGTGAGAGGTATTGCCTGAAAGAGGGAATTCGATATCATTTGTATATTAGTCAATCGCCTTGTGGTTATGCCTCAGAATATTTTGAAGAGGGAGCAAAACGAAAGGCTATCGAAATTTCGAATGCTAAGATTCGTTCCTCTAAACGTCGCTGTCTGGATAATCATATCGCGGAAGAGTCGACACATCGTACTGGAGCTAAGTTTGAAAATGGTAATTCTATCCATTTGTCTACAAAACCTGGTCGAGGTGATCCCAGTCGTAGTTATAGTTGTAGTGACAAATTGTGTATGTACAATCATCTTGGCTATCAAGGTGGTCTTTTAGCAAATCTGATTGAACCTATCTTCATGACTTCGATCACCATTAGTGGTTCTTGGGATGAACAGCGGATGCGAGAAGCTCTCTTTGATCGGGTTTGTTCCAGTGAGGACTCTTCCAATAGTACCTGTCCAATTCTCTATCATTTCACTTCTCCTTCTCCTTTGTCAGCTGAAGAGGTGGTAAAGCATTTAGATGGAAGGAAACTCGCTGCAAGTGGGTCTAGTCTTGTTTGGATATATCCAGATCACCATGAAACCCTAATTTCGGGAAAGGGAGTTCGCTTAGGAACTAATGTGAAGAAGGAGATTCAGAAGAAGAATGCAAGCATAATATGTCCGTCGTCCCTTTTGAGTCGATATCTCTCCATTCTCTCAGACAAGGTTGATTCTTGTTTGATATGGAATTTGAAGCAGAATTCAACAACTTATCAAAAGTTGAAGTGTCGTTTATTTGCAGAGTGGAAAAGGAAAGATCGTTCATTATTAGATTATTAGATTGTTTCCTTTATAAAGATTTGAGTTGCAGTTCGTGTAGCACGCATAGCCTAATTGGATAAGGCGCTTGCCTACGGAGCAAGAGATTGTGGGTTCAAGTCCCCCTGTGTGCTTTTCTTTTCTTTGAACAAACATTTTATTCATCATTGATTATCTCATTGATAACATTCGAAGCTACTAGTTTCAACTGACGGAACACTATAATTGAATTTCTCTACAATTTGTACCTATGATTTGAGTATCAATGCTAATTACCTCCAGACAAGACTTGTACTCATTGAATAATTCTAACTGTAATCAATACAACTTCACTCTACTGCATCGCTTGAGAATAGTTAAAACAGATGTTTGATGAATCAGCACATCCACTAATGAAATTTCATCAAACAAGATAGAACAAATCTATCTATCAGAAAATATTTCATCTCTCACAGTAGTAATTTGATCCTTTGAAAGGTCATATTTTCCTACATAATGGTCATCATAAACAATGAGATAGAGATCAATTCCAAGAGCGAGCAAAATGGAGATGTTCTCTTCTTTCTACTGTTCATTCCTTTAATCACTTCTACGAGAGTATTTCTTAGAATCAAACTCAGTTGATGGTTATTAGCACTGTTGTAGACGAGAGTATAAATGATAAGTTGAAGGATGTGAAGTGACTTGGAAAGAACAGCACTGTTTTCACACACTTCATTAACAAAACCGGCTTTCGTGATCTCAGGCAATTGAAGACGATCAAATAAGCGAAGAATGAGTTGCTGTAGTTTCTTCCAATGTGAATTCTCATTCAATCCTACTTCAGGTTCAACAACGAGTATCAACTTCTCTTCAGAGAGGTTCGTGATTGTTTCAAGGCATGCGTTGATGAGTTTAGGCAGAGAAGATATACTTAACAGATCAATAATTGCAATATAAATGGGCTTATAGAGATCCCATTGAGGATACATTGAGTACACTACCAATTAATCCTATCATCTGGACTCCACCTGTTGATGTGAGACAAAGAAGATTACAAAGGAATGACATATCCTTCGAGCTTCCTGCCTTCAATACCTGTTCGATCGTATTTAGAAGGTCGATTAGAAGACAGGGTGAATCAGTACTGAATCGTTCCACTTCATTCGATACAGGTTTCTCCATAATCCAGTGAGATGGAAGTGTTACAGTTGAGACAGACTCGTTTGCAGAGTATGGTTTGATCATATCTTCATGAGTTGTCGGACATACAAGAAGAGAGTTCAAAACGGATAGAATTAGATTCTAATCATTGTATAATCAAATATCATGTACTCCATTGGCTGAGTTGACATGTTGAACAAGATACTGAAGAACAGGCCGAAGAGAGGAATGATTAGATTGAATGGTTGCAAGAATGGATTGCAACTATGTGATGAACGGTTAGCTAGTGTTACTTCAAAGACAACAGTTGATTCTACTCCTGAGGATCTACAATCAATAAATGACACTGATAACTTACGACTGCATGTTAGAGGAAGGAGACTTGAGGTTTTGATATTCTGGAACAACCGTATCTACATAAGAAACCCATAATAAACTGTACCTCTCCAAATTTCCGTTAGCAAATGCATTGCAAACGTCCGGTCTTCTTCTAACAATAGATCATATCGACATTCGGCTTCCATTGCTTCTCGTTGTCTCTCGTCTTTTTGTCTTTTTTCTCTTTCTGCTTCCTGCTCAATCCGTAATATGTCCAGATCCTCTTCCATTGCATTGAGCTTTCTCTTTAGTTCTTCGTTTTCCATCAGCAACCGCTTTTGAATTTCAACCATCTCATTTCTACATATGACTGTCGTTATCAAATCTGACAGTTGACGATTCGTTCCACCGTCTGAGTTGTTCCGGTGAAATGCATTGGAGCCACTACTTGAGTCAACCATAGTACATAGAAATTACACACTTCCGCTTCGTTGGATCGTTTGACCTTGTCTTAATGACGACGCTGTGGATTCAGAACCATTATTCCATCGTTTCATGGAATTTTGGCCACAATTGAGAGTTGACAAACAAACAATGGTTAATCTTCATCATCACTTCCTTGCTCCTCATCAGAACCTTCTTGCTCCTCATTAGAGTCTTCTTCATCATATTCTTTCCTGTCAACAGCGACCTCTTCCTGAATGTACTCTCCTTCGTCTGAATCGGCACAATAATTGGCATCTTCCTCGTCTTCCTCTCCATATACATCCATATATGAATGCGTTTGCTTCACATTCAGACTATGCACATGAAACTCATCATCATCTTCCTCCTCACTATCTGTAGGAGGCAGCTACACTTCAAAACATATCCATAGTCCAACATCAAGAGATCTGTCAACAACTCGTTCTTGTTCGATTCGTTCCATATACTTGTTTTGATAGTCAATCACTTCTTGACCTGATTTGCAGTTGGCATAACCTTCCAGCAATTCCTACATTCAAATTCACTCCCACAAGATACATAATTCAATGAGATAAACTGACACCCCCACTTGAAAGGTTTCATGATTGTCAAAGCATCTTCTTTGAGACCCACAATATATAGAGTAGCTGCAATTGCCTCCGCACAAGTCAATTTGGATGGTTTTCCATAGTTTACAGGGTTCGCTGCGACAAGGAAAGGAAGAAGACGATGAACTCCATTTTTAAGTTTGTTCATTGGAATCTCTTCGATTCTAGCCCACGAACAGTCAATGGCCGAGGTTCCATATTGTTTAATCACATCCTAAACTCAACTGCATAGATTATTCCTACAATGTCTTCACAAGAAACTGCTTTAGTACCAAATGGGGATAGTACAATTCCATGGAAAGGCTGGTTTACTCGAATTGTCTCTACTCATCAACAACTCTCTATTTGATCACTCAAATATCCAAGACGCTCCAATTTGCGTCCTGTACATTTCTTTGCATCACACTGTTCGAAATCCCACATATATATTCCAACACTCGTTTTGAATTTTGTTTCCTATTCTATAAACTTGTTTCACTACAATCCACATCTTTATAACCTCGCACATGGCCCATTCGCTGATCTGTATACTTCCTAACCGGCTTTTTTGCTCCTCGTGGCTTACGAATGTCGTCGAATCGATCCTTTCCCTTCTTTCCCATTTCAGATTCCTTGTAAGTCACCTTATAATAGAAGTGAAAATAGGGTGTATTTTGGGAAACATTCAGTTCTCACATTTCGTCTTGAATTGAACTCAATTTGCGAAGGAATGCGTTTACTTCATCCATAGTAGCTTTCGTCCAATCTTGTTTCTCAAACAGCATTCTCATCACTTCCTTCACCTTCTCTGGATTTTTCGCTATTGTTAGATCTTCTCGCAGTGTAATCTCCTTGTTATCATGAATAGCATCATATATCTATTGATGAGTAGTTATTGTATTCTCACTTGTTGAGCTCGATTTGTAATCTCTTCAGGAAGACCTAAACAGATAGCGCACTGAATTCCAAGTGAATCTTGACACACTCCATCGGTCACTTGATAGAGTGGTGTCATCACATTGGATCCATCAAATAGAACCTTCATCTGTTTTTTTTCGATCGATTGACCATTGTCTGGAAGAAGATTCGGGTTTTGGAGATACTCGGAAAAGTGTGTGGATAGTAGAAAATATGCAGAGGAAGGAGCATAAGTGTGAATATGATGAAGAAGAGCCAGAAATAGAGCAATTCCATCTTCTGTTAACATCATCCAATCGTTCATACCCTGTGAAGCAGTTCCTTTTCCAAACTCATCAATTAAAACGAGAGATCGATTGTGAATGTGACGACAAATCCACGCCATTCGTGTGAGATCTTGAGTGAACGATGAATCATTCTCTGTGACTCTAGAAGTGAATATGGGTTCATGAGAAGACGTTTCAACAGTCGAGAATTTGACAATGAGTCTAGTAAATAGAATGAGAGAAAGAACTACGATGAACAGAGACCTAACAAGGCATATTCAGCAGGAACAAAACAACCGATTTGATTCAAATAAACAATTAGAGCTAGGATTGAAACGAATAAGGCATATGATACCAATTTGTTTAAGATAAATAGATTTTCCACTACTATTAGGACCAGTGATAACAGTTGACTTATAAGAAGGATTACGATGTGTTAACTATAATTAAATTATAGACGGGTTATCACAGAAATATCATTTGGTATGAACTGATCTGTTACTAATTCTTGAAGTGGATGGCGACCATTCTATCGATTTAATCTTCTTTCTTTCTCATACTTTCACAATAATTAGATAATCGTCTGATAAGTCAGGTCGTACAAAATTACACTCTTGACTCACTTGACTCCATGCAAGAAGGACATCCAATTCAGCAACAGCACTACTCACATCTAGTAGAATTGGAGTGAGTTCATGAATTCGATTAGCTATTTGTCGAAGGATGGTATTTTGAATGTCAATCACAATCGCATGAATGTCACCATATTGCTACATAACAAATCCATTTCATTTGTACAGTATCCAATGTCTCTGCAATATTTGTTTTGTAATACACAGTATCTTCAGTATGAAATTGATAACTGAAATCTTTAGGAAAACGGGAATTCCTAAAATCGAGTCAATTATCAAATCATACACAAATGTCGTCATATCCGTACCAATTTGTTCTGTTGTAGTGATTGGTATAGAAAGTACATATCCAACTAGAACTGATATCTAACTATCATCATCACTTCGAGGAAGGAACTCATATCCCCAGAGACTCAAAGCATCTCCTTCAACAATCTCTGGAATGCAAGTAAGGAGTTGCTGCTTGCTGGCAACTGTACATTCATCCAGAACTGTTAGCATGTTATTATAGATCTCCCGATGATGATCGAGCTCACCATCCACTCCATCACGAATAATCACTTCTTTACGCTCGATGGATAACTGATAATCAAATATACTCTGAAGAAATAGAGCTAACTCATTCATCTCATCGCTTCGAAATAGAGTGACTGATAATGTGACTAATTCTGGAATTACAGTTCTCGAAATGATTACTTGAGAGAATTACTCACTTCGAAACATCGGTGTATTTCCGCATCACATCCAAGAGACGACCACACTCCAATACCGAGCTGACTGAGTCCATGAGCCGGATCCAGTCACTATTGCTACCTCGTTGAGATGTGATTCGTCGTACAACCAAGGGGAGATCGGCAATACGTTGAATCTCTCGCTGAAGAGAGACGACCATTTCCTTAAGTTGTGGTTGTTGCATGAATGTGAGCGTATCATGACGAGAGGTGATCTCTTCAGCATTGTTGGAAGGACAGAGAATCCATCTATGTATCATAGTAATCGAGTAAACGAACTGCTTTAATAGACGACGTCCTAAAGCACAGTGAGTTTGATCAAGGAGACTGAAGATAGTGAATCCTTGTTTCTCTCGACCCATTCCTTTGACCAAGGAGGGATGATTGACGGTCATAAAGATGTCGAGATTTTGAAGTGTGTTCTGTGTGTGAAACGATATGTGATTTGTTACTCGATCAATTGACATGTATTTATCTAAGTCAATAGAGATAAACGAATGAATGGAAAGAGTAGGATGATCTCCTTCAAAGTGATCTTTCCCAAGAAATGTGGTAAGGAAGAGCAGAAGTCCTCCGATACTACGAACCATTTCCTTTGCTTCTGTATTCACAATACTACGGAGCAACATAGAGGTTGTATCCATTTTTACAAACGACTCGTCTTCATCCGGCAACTCTTCCTCTTGATTGAAATGACATGTACTCTTGATCATATCTAAGGCCTTTGCATAATCATCTACATAATATTTCAAGATAGAACAAACAGTTTGAAGGTTTCTGGAGGAGGATCTGAGGTGAAGTGTCATTAAGTTGTTCTGCAATAACTTTTTCCAAAGCGTGAAGGATATCATCTGTAGATTTAGCACTTGAAATATATTATTTGAACAACATGTACCTTATCAAAACCTTTTGTGGCCAACGCTTCATCAGGACTAGGATTGAGACTCTAAAATACACCAACTATCAGAAAGAATGGATTCGAGATTGTCCGCCAGAGACACTTGAAGCATTTCAACATCTTCTGTAATCGAATTGTAAAAGGAAGCTCCAATTCTATGGAAATGGGATTCAATAAACAACTACTCCATATTTGAGACTGAAAGACTACAAATCACCTAGATTGTTATTGTTAAGATAGATATGTACAAATTCGGCTCCCTCATCTGAATTATTATCCACTTCCATGCTTTTATGGTTACTAGATGTTTCCCTCCATCATTGGGTATTTTCAGAAAACAGAGAATTGTAATAATGCCAAAGCAGCTCCTAAACTCCAATCTACGTTATGGTGATTTACAGTCTTCACGAAGATGATTGTGTTCTTCTCAGTTCCAATCATGGTTGAAACTAAATATTTCAGAAATACACCCTAAAATTCAATTAAATAGAAAATAACACACTTGAAGTGCACGATATGGTAATAACGACATACTTGTATAACGATGAGCAGATCCTATTTTCGATTGTAAATCACTATTCTAAACTCGAATCCATTATTTTACTTCCATGATAAGAATAGAAGGAGTTGCAATCGGTTTCTAAAGGACAGTTCATCAAAGTACTGATATTCAGCAGATCCAGTTCCTCTTCCAGTCACCTTGTTCTCCACAAAGTATAAGAAATCTGCAACATAAAACAACAACGACATTCCAAAAAAGGATTGATTTGATTGGGCAATCGAGAGTTGTTGTAAGTGACAGATATCTGATTCTCTCTCACCACACCGAAAAAGAGTTGAAACAACAGATTCACATCGGTTCAACTAGAGATAACCAATAATCAAAAACACAACCTCTCCCGTTCCAACATATAGTACTCCATCTCTTTCTTCACTATAGCCCAAGGGAAAACATGGATTGCGAACATAGGTATGATTTGATGAAGATTGGAGGAGATGAGTCAGAATAAGAGTCAGGACACCATTTGCTCCGATCTCAGAGAAAGAGTGAGTGTATACATGCTCTTCCTCAAAGGCCATCTCCAGGCTTTCACCACCCCAATCCATAGCACCCACAGTCCGTTTGACTCGCTTTCCATTCCCGTCAATACAACCTTCCTATCCATAAACTACTCCCTAAAGAAGAACTAGATAATTGACAGCAAGCCAACCATAATACGCCTCATCACTTCCTATTCGTAAAATTCATAACACATAGATACCAGAAAGTACCATCCACCTATCTAACTCTAACCGCATAATCGAACTCGAATTGGATGACAACTGACAGACCTGATTTGCCAATGTAGTTCGTTTATCCTCTGACAACTTTCGAAAACCACCCGTAGCATATAAGTATACAGGAATCACATTAGGAAGCGAGAGTTCCTTCTCTGCCTTCTCAAGAATGGAATGCAACGTGTTCCAGGCACCTTTTGCGTCGGATCCAAACGAACTACTCAGTAATCCTCATCCCCTACTCTCACTTCAAGCCAGGTTCGACTGTATACAGACCAAGCTGGATCAAATTTCCACTTCCAGCAGACCGGTACACAACAAGTCGACTTCCAGAACTACATCAACACTTCTTCAAAACACAACCTTCCTGCATCTATTACTGCGATGTACTTTTTTGGAAACAGTCGTTCGAACAAATGATCTATGTAAAGAGTATGTATGCAACAACCTACTTCTCCAAAGAATTGCAATAAAAATAGGCAGAAATGAACCTATAAGGAAGAAAATCCTTTTGGCAGCTGTCATTGTTATAGAGCCATCAAGTAAAGACCAGGAAAACCCCGAGCAACGGAACATTCTGTACCATATTCTAAGTATGCCGGCACCAAAATTGAATGAATCTGGGAAGAGACTCCTCCGTGATCTTAAAAATCTTCACAAGGACCCTCCCGCTGGAATTGCTGCCTCACCTATTGACAATAACATTTATGTAGTTTTTATTGTTGTTTTGTTATTTGTAGAAATGGGAAGGAGTTATTATAGGGTAAAAAGTGATTGTGGCTTTGTAATATGTAGACCTGATAACACGCCGTACGAAGGTGGTAGGTAAAACAGAGAGTTTCTGAGTAAAAGGTGTCTTCAAGCTGCTTCTAGAATTCCAGGACAATTATCCTAATTCGCCTCCGAAGGTTAAATTTCTATCGAATATTTTCCATCCGAATGGTTGGATAAAGATGGAGAGTCTGATATGTAGTTTTTGGAGATGGTCGTATTTGTCTCGACATCCTCCAGAACCAGTGGAGTCCCGTGAATGATGTGTCAGCAGTCCTTCTGTCTATCCAGGTATATCTGTCAGTTTCTTTGTTATGTAGTCTTTATTGAGTGATCCAAATCCCCTATCTCCAGCAAATTATGAAGCTGCTCGACTGTACACAGAGAATCGAACAGAATACAATCGTCGGGTTAAACAAGTCGTAACTGAGACCAATTCTCTTGCCAATGGATCCTAGCTGGTCTTGTTTGTTCCAAAAAAGATGTAACAAGTGTGCAGAATAGCGTAATGTGAGTCCATCATCCAACTGAAATTGCATGAAGACTTCTGCCACTGTTAACACATAAATAGACGAGGCGTTGCAAATATAAATGGATTTACTATTCATCAAATTCTTCTTCCATCATCACATTTCATTTTGTAGAGAGAGAGATACGACAGGCTTACCTTCTGTCGTAAAGAGAGACGTAAATGCTTTCGATACTGAGTCTACATATTATCCTTCCATAGTTTTCTCACTCTCACTAATCTCAAAAATGCTTATGATGGTACGATCTATGGCACACATCATATACTTCTGATCTTGAGAAACACTATACTGAATCGTCAATATCACCATTTACCATAACAGAGAAATTGCCGCTTTATCGTAGCCCCTTCGGAATTCCTGGCATTTCCTTCCATCTTCTATATCAAACAGACGTATCAAAGTTCCCTTCTCCGACGCTGTGGCGATCAACGAACCTCGATCAGCAAGATATACACTTTGGAGGTAATTACTATGTGCTTTCAGATGAACAATACCACCTTCATGACTCTATTGTCATACAAAATAAATAAAAGTACAATCACGGTTAAACTTCCCCGTTCTTGACCAGGAATCACAATGCACTCCGAATTACTTGCAATTACACCCAATGAATTTTCAACTGTAGAATACTCCGAAACCTTCTTCAGAGTATCCCGGTTGTACATGTACACATTGTTGATCGTTACTACTACAAACCTATAATCAGAAAACCATTTAAATCCAACAATTTTTTGGTAACTCGCAAATTTAACACTTTTGAACCCACAGTAATCTCACCAACAAAACGAGCCTGAGCATCATCCCAAATCATTACCTACACATTATGCTTCCAAATAAGAGTCACTTGACTTGGAGAAAACAAAGGTCTCATCCCCCCTCCTACTAGGAGGAAGAGATTACTACTTTCAACCATCTCAATCAAGCCTATTCCACCCGTGATAAACTCTAAAAGAGACGATGAGATTCATCACTACTTCGAAAGAAGAGTTTTCGAACCTTCTCACATTGATACACTGCAAATCCATTACTATATCCACATGCCAAATACTCTATCGAACATGAGACAAGACTTCACCCTACTCCCATCAGAGCTGAAGGAGGAGCACAGAAGAACCGACTCTTCCATATAGAATGCAGTATTTTGAATTGGATGAAGAAACAATTCCAGAAATCCGTACTATTCTTGTATCCACTTTTCAAACTCAAGTTTCTCTCGTCTTACGGCTCTAGAATGCCCGAGAATGGAGGTCATGAGCAGATTTTAAATGATCTCAAAGATTTAACGGTCGATCCGCCAATTGTATCTGGTAATTGCTCAAAGTGCTCATCTGTAGCTTTTGCAGCGAATCAAGAAGGCATTCGACTATATGTATTTTATGAATTCTGCACAGTATCTCCTGGAACTATTGAACTGTGTATTGTCAATCCTTCAAGTAGTTCCAGTTTCGTACAAGAACGATTACAATCACCGTATTCGAAAGTTGGATATGTAGATTCTGTTCATCTTGTAGTTATTGCTATCAGATCTTTAACAAGATGCTTCTAAAAGGGATTGCTGACAAGGAGGCAAAGAACAAAATGCTTAGTACGGTGTTTAGTGTAAGATAGGAGGGAACGAGTGACTTTGTAGTGCTTCTCCAAGGAGAATGAGATTAATGGAACGATTCTGGTGAAGGCAATTGAAATGCTACTTCTTATGTGCGATAAGGTCTCCAAAGAAGCTGCAGCCTCGTATTTAGTTCAAGTTGAGTCTTCTTATCATCGATTCGATAAATCAGCGCAAGAATTTGTTCAGGTACATTCTTATTATTGGTTTCAGGAAAGGCACATGCGCCAATCATTCCTCAAGATGAAACAGCTTTCAACATGGCTGTTCTCCCTTCCAGTTTACCTCTACTAACTGCTTCGAATTCACAACAAGCCAAATCCGATCAGGCTACCATCCCTGATCAATCATCCTTACCTTTGATTTCTACAGGTCCCTCTAAAGATACACGATCGCGAGGTCGTTCCTACAGTGTTGATATTGTAACAAAAAACATATCAATATTGAATCCTGATAAGAATGATGAAGTGACAGTACTCTAATGATCTATTGTTGACATAGAACGATCCTATACCTCCTATCAATCATTCAATTCTTCATCTTCATCGTTGTCTATTCACCGTAATTCGTTTATTCAAACTCTTTCCTGATTTGGCTGTAGTTCATAAAGATACCCTCGTAAATGAATTGTTTCGTGTTTCCACATGCGAAGTTATTCATCCTTCTGTTACAACAGAAAAGCAATACGTGATGTATCTACGTGTTCTCTGTTATACACTATACTATTCATCTCTTATCTTAAAGCAACTTCGATTGAAAAGTCAACGATTTCAAGAGTCCATGGCGACATGTATTATGAAGATACTGATCTACTATCCAAAGAATGTCGTATGTATGTATTCTATCTCTTATATAGACGGATATTCGTGATTATTTGATTTGGGATATAACAGCTCTCTTTGATCGGGAATCTGTTCCTCGAGTATTTCTTAAATCACTTCCTATTCTTCTTAATGGTGGTGTTCTCTTTGAAGATGTACCTGTCTCTGGAGAACGTATCAATGATAACGGATATTCAATCATGAGTGATATAATTCTCAGCTCTAAAAAGGAGCTTACTATTTCTGATCTTCAATCTATTATTTATCGTTTTTGTTCCTTTGTAGAGAGTCCTCAAGCTGATTTCCGAAGTGTTCGGAAAGCGATTCATACTTTAACTCAGTTAATTGACCCAATTCGGCACTATTTTGATACGAATAAAGAGGTTGTGAGTATGAGTGTATTCCCTTCCTAACTTCTAGTGGAGATGGTGTATCGTATCTTCCTCACTTATATTCGAAAACTTGAAGATCTTCGGTTTATTGTTCAATTAGTGATTATAATTGAATTGGATCATTGTGTAGGATAGTCGAGTACGGAAGGTAAAAAAGGCATACACTGAAGATGAAGAGAACAATCTTCGATTTAAGAGACTTATTGAAGGGAAGGAGTATTATCCTATTCTTCCTGAATGGGATGAGTATGGAGTTCGTGTAATGCCAATGGATCGAGAATTGGAGATTGGTGATATTGAGATGAAGGAATCGAGGTACTATACAATCACCTTGTTACAGCAGATCTGTATTGGTATTGTGGAGATTATTCATTTCTTCACAGCCAGACAATCGGCACCAACTCAAGGAACTCCACCATTATCACCATCATTGTTATCGCATGTTCAACCCTCTCCGGTGTCTCAACCCGTGCCAACACCGTCTTCAGAACCCATTTCTGTCACTAATGAATCGATTACCTTCACTGACCCGTTTGTAAGCTTAATTCTTCGCTATATCAACGGAATCTTTGACTGTGGTGACCTCTTTCAGGTCGATGAATCTCGTTCAAAGGATCAGGTATCAATTCTTCCTTTCTATCATTGTAGTTGGATCAACGCATTCGTCATTTCGCTGAAGTGATTAGTGAGTTACCAGGCGATGTAAAACGAAGGGTTTTGAACTGTACATTCCCTCATCTTTATGTCTGTATGAAGAAGAACCCTCTGCTGCTAGAGTTTATCCGAAGTATCGTTATTAAAGCCCAGAATACTCATTATACTTCTATTGTCTTGATTGACTTTATTGCTAATCATCTCGAAGTCTGTGTGATCTTGTTCAATCATCCATAGGATTTAGGAACGGATACAAATGATCCTCCTATTCTTCTCAGTCTCTTTCGAATGTTCTCTTCTCGTATATCCTTTGCTACAAGTGAAGAGATTCTCTTTCGACCCTATTTCTCTGTATCCAATTCAATGAGACCTGATTCATAGCGGATTCTGAAGGAATGTATACGTCGCTTGTTCAATACAGATCATTGGTCACCATATCTTGATATGTTGTTCAATATCTTCCTTTTACTTCACACAACGCAATTAGCAGAATTACCCAAAGAGACACCAAGTCTATTGAAGGATCTTACACCTCAATTGGTTCATTTGGAGCATGTCTGTGATAATTCTCATATTCGTGAACGTATCATCGAAATTGCATTCTATCTTCCAATTCCTTTCACATCAGCCTATGGAATATCCTTCTTACGACTCCTTCTTCCTATGTATGTTAAGGCTCTTGCAGGTCCTGATACTCTTCAGCGAAGTGGTATGAATGTATACGTGGAATAAGCTGTAGCTCTGACATACTTCGATAACTTCAACCAGAAACTCTCAGTAGAATCTGTTCTTTCTTTGCTTCAACGAGAACCATATCGTACGCAGTTTGTAGCAGCCCTGAATAACATTATCCACAATTCTTCCAATTCCACAATCACAACGAATGCTATTCAATTGTTGGGTCGATTTGGAGGCCGATCTCGTTCTCTTCTTCATGGTCGAATCAGTATCCCTTGTATGACATCGACTGCAGAAGGATATGTAGTGATTCTTAATGGACAGAGATTCATTATGGATGATGTGTTGGAAATTACTGTTCAACTTCTTGAGAGGAATCTGATTGCTGAATCTTTGGAAAATACAGAAACCAAACTAGCTTCAACTCTCCGTACACTTCCATCAACCATCCGAATGATGCGAAATGTTCGAATTGCTTACAAGCGAATTGCTATTCATCTTCTGGAACAATGTATCATTGCTCGTTGTTATCCAGAACCGACTCCTATCGATCCTCTGGTTGTATATCGCTTGCAATCAGTTATATTTGGAGAAGCCTATGTTCCTGAGTCTTTTCTGAATACTTCGTTGAATCCAAATCAAGATCGAGTCATTTCTCTTATTATCTATACTCTGTTACTCTCATGTTGTGACACAGAAGTCACAAATGAAGCTAAAGCAAGTGTTCGACGCATTACTACACTCTTCATTGCATTATTGATCAATTATTCCACCACGAATCGTGATCTTAGTAATGTTACTTTGTTTTACAAATCTGCTTTCTTCCGGGAGAAGACTGTTCAGCGATTGGGAATGCCTCTTGACTTCCTTCCTGTTGGATTTCATCCTCCGAGTGCATCTCTCTGTATTACTTCCTTATTCGAAGCCCTGATATCGTTACTGTATCGAGATTTCCCCAGTGTCACAGATGTTGTGTGTGACGTTGTTACTATGATCTGGGATGTGATCTGTCAGCAATCAACAACCAAGGAAGCAGCCTTATATTTGGCAGCTCCTTGTATGGAGCTATTCTTCATTCAGAGTCGTCAGAATGTGCACAATCAAGATTGGAGGGTTCATGTAAGATGTGTTCATGTAATCTGATTCTAGTGTAACCTGTTGAAAGTGTTCAATGTTTGGTGTGAGCGTGTTCCAGATATTATCCTGCAAAGGCTTACTGGAGTGATCATACGTCTTATATTTGATGTTCTGGAGATGGTTCCAGCTGAATATGTAACAACAGCACGAATTCAAGTTGATAAGATGATTGATTATTTATTTGTGAAAGGATTAGGATTGAATGTGAATGAGAAGTAGGATCTCTTCCATCTTTTTCTCTCTTAGTATCCCTCATATTGTGTATGATACTCATATCATAACAGATCGAGAATTGGTCGAGTTTTATGAAAAGGAATTGAGTGCACGACCTTCTCGGCTACATGATGTGTTAAATGTGATCACAGATCAACTCTTTGGATTCTATGGACCAGCTCCTCAACTTGCTGCTTCTCTTATCGATCGAATTGCTGGTCTTCCTGATGCTCAACCTCTTCTTAACACATTACGATCGATTCTCCATGAGCACAAAGAATTTGAACAGTGTGGAAAGCTAATCCCACAGCAACAAATGAGGTTTGAGCTCCGTTATCTTCTTCATCTCTAGTGTATTCACAGCAATGGAACTGGCACTACGACATCATCTTATCAATGTTACAGAACATGTGGTGTTCACTGTGATTGCAGAGGCCACACGTCCATTTGACATAACCGAGTCCAATGATGTTCTTATCAAGAGTATGACTCCTTATGATTGTAGCATCGTTTGAAATCCCTCACATGTAGTTCCAACTGGTCTGTATATTCCTCTCAACTCTAGCGAGTTCTTCTGGGGTCATCCTCTCAAGATGGATCTCTACGTTACAGTACTTCACTTACTGCGTGTGTTCGTACTTCAACGACAGGAATTGATGCAGAATCCTCCTCCTGAATCTCTGGCTGCTCTGAAAGAATCCGAACAGCTCAATACAGGGATATTCAGATGTGTCTATCAATCAGTGAACTGTAGTGCTGAAACTGTGACGAATATTGTACTTCCAATTATGCCCTTGATTGCTTCAATGAGTGATCGATCTGTAGATAAGTACTTTGACTGCCCTAGCAACATTGATGTATTGAAGCGATTGAGTGGAGAAATTCTAGCTGGAAAAGATGTGCCACATCATTACCTACATCGACTGAAACTAGTTGTTCCCTTCTTTAGCGAGAAAGAACAAGAAGCTGTGAGGGATAGTACTCTGGAGATTCTAATCGATGTCTATGAGACTATCAGTACTGGTAATGAGATAATTCGTGAAGGTGTATTGAGTTTTGTGATTCAACTTCTGGAAGTATTGAGTGTTGTAAAATTAAAGGAAATTCACTTTGAAACCATATTTGATCGAGTAGGAATGATGATGAGATTCTTTGATGAACGATGTCCATTTCTGGCTAATAATAAGGATGTTGTAAGTGTGGAAGTGTTAGATTCATGAGTAGTTTAAACCTTTATCTGATGCTTGTAACTCAAATCCTCAGGTATGTGTTCAATTCATGTATTCTCAAGCACGAAGTTCGGCAGAACGTGCATCACAAGATACCTATGGATTACTCCAATTATCACCCAGTTTCATTGCTTTGAATGGAATGTGGGAGACATGTGATCTTGAGATTCTTACAAAGGAATTGTGTCAGAGTTGGTCTTTATTCCAGTCTCTTGCTCAGCACTATCTTCAAGATCTCTCTACCAATAAGGTATTTGATATGAAATAGAATTGATTGATAGACAAATGCTATCCTTATTCACATCCTGCGATTCGTAGTGATTCATATCATTACTCACTTCTAGCTTGGATTCTGTCTACGATATCCTTCTTGTCTACCTTTGGGTTCTGTTAAGGAATTTTTAGTCGAATGCTGGTCAGCACAACTCTCAATTTTGGAATTACGAAGCAAGGAAGTCACTGAACATCGTATAACCCTACAACAGAATGCCCCTACAGAGATGAATGATTATCAGGCAATGACATATGAAGGTGATAATTGTGATTGCCTGGAGGTTGTTGCACTCACCATGATCACTTTAATGAAAACCCAATTCGATGCTTCTATCTCCAATAGTCTGGCTTTTGTCTTTGCATACCCCAGTCTTGTTTCATTACAGAATGTAAGAATCTTCTTTATGACAGAATTACCAAAACAACTGAAGGATGAAGAAAGAGCGGCTGTATGGGATGATATGCTTCGAGTACTTCAAGATCCTTCTATTACCGATCTGAAGAAGTATTGTGTTGTTAACTATGCCGTGATTCCTCTCTTTGCTGCCACGTTGTTTCTCTTCTCTTTTCTCATCTCTAGTCTTCACAATCCAACTGTTAATCGATCTATTGCAATTCCATCATCCTTCCTTGATGCGTATCTCGGATCTTATCTTCCTTCGATTGATACTAAACAACCCACACTCTCTACAGGTCTTCTTACTGTTCTTCTACGATTCAACACTCTTCTGATAAAGCATCTAACAGATAATGTCTTACCTCGACGTAATACTCTCTTTGCCTTTGCCTGGGATCTTTATCAATCAACAGATGATAGTTTACTGAGTTGGTCATTGTTCTTCTTATGTCAATTCATCAACTCTTGTCAAATCTCATCCAATTTCACAATTAAGATCTTCTTCAATATACTTCATCTCTATAAGAATCCATATTCTGATCTAATCTATCGTGCTGCTTCATTACTCACTCCTGGTATAGATTTGTTTATCTCATCATTTGTAGTTTTAATGTCATTTGATACCAAGACCAAGGAAACAATATACACTCGAGTACGACAGAATATGTTGATGAATGAACATATCCTCGATCAACAGATTCATATCTGGAGACTTTTTGTTCTCTTCCCTGAGTTTTTCTATCCCTCTCATGATCGATTCAGTATTCAAATTTTGACGGAGTTACGTCGGATTGGAACTCGGAGTGCAAATGCTTATTCTAATCGAGAGTTGTATTTGAATCTTCTGTATCTTCTCACAGCATACTCTATTCGATCAAAGAAGGATTGTCCAAGCAACAATTCTCCACAGGATACGAATACGGATCTATCACTGATTCGAGATTGCATTGATAAATCTAGTGACTTACCTCGAACTGAATCTCGTTGTGTTGCTGAGAATACTCGGTTAATCATTCATACACATCTTACAATTCAAGCATGTCGAATTCTGTTGATTGCGTCGATGTATCCTGCTGAGCAATCACTCACCAAACGAGGATTTGATTTGCTTAAATTGATTCTCACTTTAACTCCTCATATTCCCATGAAATTGCAAGAAATTGATGACAGTTTTCCCTTCTATAACAAAACACTAATGAATTACAAGGAGACAGAAGGAACGAAACTACGTGAAGATCAACTTTATCAAATGACTATGCCAATCGTTGTTTCGTTCCGAATTAGTGCGATGTCACTCGGATACTTCAAGAATGAATTCCTTGAGAAGAATGCAGAGAATCTCCAGAAGAAGATCTGTCGTGAGGTTATGTATTTGGAAGTATGATTGAACTGTTACCAGGTATCTCTTCGTATCCTCATTCATATCTAGAAATATTCTCTTGTCCTTTGCCTTATTCCACATCTATTCAACAATTGTTAAGTGCTGTTCGTGATGCTCTCTTTGACATATTCCGTCGTGATATTCGGCAAATCAATTCTGAAACCTTCCGTCATCCAACTCGAGCATGGCGTGTTCTCTATCTTATTCGTTGTATCATTCAACGCACCCCTACTGTCATGTATCAATTTGCACGCAATCTAATTCTTGCTTGTGAACCTGTATATTCTCTCTTTCAGTCAATTAGCACTGATTCCCGTACTCAGCGGTATCTCTTCACACCTGATAATGAAACTACTATGAAGTACCCATTCTCTTCTTTCTTCAATATTAGTTCGGATGAGACATCTCGGTTTGGTCTACCTCCCATTCCAAAGCTGGCTGATATCGAGTTCATTTACTGTATCCAGCTCTTGATGGAGATACTCACAACCAACTTTAGTCAGCTTGGAGAACATCATGATACTTTTATCACATTCTCAGCTCACTTCATGCGAGCTTTCTTCCAGATCAGTACACGCACTGATCTTCTAGCTTTTACTCTTCAGTTGTTCACGAAACTGCTTGAGAATGAAGAGGAGTTGTTGACAGTGCGTGAAGTGGTGTTGTTGCTCTCTGGATCACGAGATGTTCATATG
>NW_014569437.1:0-31809 GCF_000743755.1 Blastocystis sp. subtype 4 | reverse complement strand
AATGAGGTGTAGGCTGCTGGTGTCAAGGTTGTGGATACTCCTGCTATGATTGGAGAGGCCATGTTCAACTTGATGAAGGCTGCGGGAAAGGTCTAAGTTACTTGTAACTACAATTCTCAGGTGTTTGTTTGGTGTGATTCAAAGAAAACAATTTACTTTTGTAGTTTAGCACGCATTGGGATTGAGAAATCAGGTTGTCCTGTGATATTAACAACTCGTTCATAAGTTCTAATATTCAATCTCCACCATAATGCTCACCTTCCAAAAGGATACAGTGTACGTGGAGAATTATCAGTCAGATCCTTTATTGGTATATACACACTACGATTATTACAGACACCGACTGTGAATCCAGTGAATCCTGCCATCACTCCATGGACCACATTCTCAGCGAGTAATAAACACTGAATACTATCGAATGCATTCGCAGGAACACTGCGAATCATGTAAGAAGGATCGATGTATTTGACAGAAACATTCATTTTCGAGGGATTGGTTGATTCGTCCTTGAAATAATCAATCACCTTCTGCTTCAGATACAAACCCACGTCAGGAAAACGCTTATTGCCACTAGCATCCGTTGTTCCCTATCAATCAATCATCTTCCTCATAGTTACATCACCCTGCAATCCTGGTATGGTGATACCTTCAGAGGTCACAACCACACAATGATGTTGACGTTCTATGCAACGACGAATATATGGCAAGACACCATACTCATCATCATACAAGTCCACATCCACTTCAGGAATTAGACACAAATCAACATCGTGACTCGCCAATGTCGCATAGGCTGAGAGTCATTCCCTTCATTAGAACCTACCAGCAATAAACCCTGCTTCTCGCCCCATCAACTTCACAATACCAACTCCATATTCACAACTCATTACTTCTACCAAAGCACTGCGGATTGCCCGTGTACATTCTTGAACAGCTGTCTCGAAACCGAAAGAACGATCAACCATGGCAATATCATTATCAATTGTCTTTGGAATTCCTCCAATGCTGATAGCCAGCTTCTATCGACTTAGATATGACATTAACATATACTCGTTTCTGGATTTCATTGAATAATACATTGGCACCACGATGAGTTCCATCTCCTCCAACTACGTAAATCTGATTAATACTGTTCTCTTGGCACCACAAAAGAATGTTATCTGCATTAAATCCGCCTCGTGCAGAACGTAAGAAGGTTCCTCCTTGATGATGAATAGTATCAACAATTTCTGGTGTCAGACGAATTACACATTCGCTGGGATCCTCCAGAGCTTGTGTGAAACCACCATATCCATTCATCATTCCAAAAACACGGGTAACACCATACAGACGATATCTACAATTAAAATTACCTATATCCAGTACAGTGTGATAACGATTTCACGAATGATATTGTTCAATCCTGGACAAATTCCTCCGCAAGTCACAATAACAGCACCAACATCCTCCTTTCGGTACCAGAGATGCTTTCTGGCACCGGCTCGGATATAAGCAACGATCTCTGGATTAGATTCTAGATTTAACGAATAATTGCACGACAACTTTTTGTTCGAAGCAAATCAGCAATAACACAATCTTTATCTTCTTGATACTCATTGTATCTACAAGTGATGGATCTCAATAGAATCTACAGTTCTCCAGCTACACCAACGTTGGTTCGAACATTTACAATATCATCTTCGTCCATTCTATCACTTTCAGACATATGAGGAACCAGAACAAGTCGGATTCCAGATACCTTATAGGCATCAAGTAGCTGAGTACGGGAAAACTCTGGTACTGCTCTTTCCATTGTAGGTAAACTTTAATGTGTAAGTAACGAAAACCCCCATTCTTTGTTTGGGGTTTCGTTGAACTGTGTTTTGTTTCATTGATATGCTGAGAGGAATCTCTTGCTTTCGGCAATTCAGTCGAAGGATTTGGAAGACTGTGAATCTTGAGGTGATTCCTTTTGTGCGACCATTTACTTCGATTGGAGGTAACAAGGATAGTGACACTATTTACGCACTATGTTCTGGTAATTAAACTCCTTGAAAGTGATGATTAGGTCCGTTAACGAAATGTGGTGTATCGGTAATTCGAATATCGGGTGCAAATGCATTTGACGCAGTTCGAGGCATGACTTACAAGAATTGTCCGTTTCCTGAAGTGCGAAAAGCTTCGTTGCGAACGATTTTGGATTCTCAGACCAAGGAGATTCTGGACAAAGGAATGGTACTGTGTTTTAACGAAGGTGCAAGGTATGTACCAGCAGTTTTCTCTAAAGTGTAGTTATACGAATGAACATGTGGTTGAATTCCATCTTCATGGCAGTCCTGCTGTTGTTTCGGCTGTTTTGAAATCCTTGTCCCGTTTTCCTCACTTTCGTTCTGCTGATGCAGGGGAATTTACGAAACGTGCCTTTATGAATGGAAAGATGTCGTTTGTGGAAGTGGAAGCACTTGGAGATCTGTTGAATTCGGAGACAGAGATTCAGCGGAAACAGGCAATGCGAGGAGTCAATGGTGAATTGATTGACAAATGCTGGGAGTGGCGAACTGCTCTCATGCATAGTTTAGCAAATGCGGAAACGGTTATTGACTTTTCAGACGACGTAGATGATGAATCCATTCAACTTGCAGATGCGACGAAAGATCTCTGCAAGATACGTGAGGAGATGCAGACTCTTTTAGCTGGATTTGATCGAGGTCAGTTAATCAAGAATGGAATTCCCGTCACATTGTGTGGTCCTCCCAATGCAGGTAAATCATCACTTCTCAACAAGTTAGTTGGTTCGAATGTGGCAATTGTCTCCTCGGTCCCAGGAACAACTCGAGATGTTCTGAAGGTGGATTTGAATCTCGATGGCTACAAGGTGATTCTTCAGGATACTGCTGGATTGCATTCATCGGGAGACGAAATTGAACGAGAAGGTATGAATCGTGCTGTGACTGCTGCTGAGAAGAGTTTGTTTCAGATGGTCATTGTGGATGTGACTAGAGATGTGTGCTCGGACGTGGAATCTATTTTTGAGCGAGTGAAGCAGAAGAAGGCGATTGTAATTTTAAACAAAACAGATCTGGTGGATGAGAAAACGGTAGTTGCCAAGAAGATGTTGTTGGAAAAATGTTTTCCGGAGGTGTTGAATGTGATTCCAATCTCTTGTAAGGAATCGTCTCAAGTTGAGAAAGTTACAAGTCATTTAGCGGGATATGTGAGAAACGAGTTGGAATTAAAAGAAATGGAGAATACAGATCTAATTACAAGAGAAAGGCAGCGAAATTGTCTTCAACAGTGCATTCTGAGTCTATCGAATTGCATCAAGGAGTCTTTTGTTGATCTTCAGGCAGAAGAATTGCGAACATGTCTCAAATCCTTAGCGCGGCTCACTGGAGAGGTGGATATCGAAGAGATTCTTGATATTGTTTTCTCCGATTTCTGTATTGGAAAATGATTTAGGTTGATTTGAATAGTTTGTTTGAATAATTATGGAGTCTTAGTTCATGTGCTGAAGACCCAAAAATACCCCGAATTCGGCAGATTACCGATCTCATTTCAGGAAAAGCATCCAATCTCTGTTAGTGCGTATTCAGTATGAACACTGCTCTTCGTTCCTACTTTTCTGGTATTTACACTTCTACACTTCTTTACGATCTAGGAAGGCGGGTGAGATACATTGATGATTCATTCAATTTGGACCTTACGTATATCACTGACAGGTGACTGTCTTTAGATGGATTATAGTGTAGAATCATTGCGATGGGTTTTCCGTCAATTAAGTTCGAAAGTTTCTATCGGAACAGCATTAATGACGTATGTGGTTTTCAAAAATTTATATTTGAAGGTGTCTAGACTGTTAGATAGCAAACATGGAAAACACTACTTAGTATTTAACTTAAGTGATAGGGACTACGATTACAGTTACTTTGGAAATCGAGTCATTGTGTGCGGTTTTCCTGACCATCATTCACCTCCTATCGCTTTGATGTGGGCTATTTACTCCTTTATCGATTTATGGATGGCTGTAAGTCCAGATAATGTCATATCTGCCCACTGCCTTGCTGGTTAGAATTTGAACAGGAATTGATCGATAGGAAAGGGGCGAACTGGGATTGTGATTTGCTGTACGTTGCTTATGCAAGGATTCTTCAATAAATTGAATGCCAAAACAACCACAGAATATGTGAATGCGGCGGTGAACTATTTCCGTGAAAAGCGTGGAGATGGCGTTGAGAACCCGGATCAGATCAAGTTTATTCGTGACTTTCTGATGTCAACAGATACCATTGGTGCAGATAATGCTCTTCAATTTGATACAAAATTGCAGCCATCTCTTTATCTTGGATCTCTAATTCTCTACAATGTTCCTGCAGGAATTGGCGGTTTGAACAATCTCAGTCTTGTTGTGAAATTGAAGTGCCGAAATGAATGGAATACTGTTTATAATAGTGCCTGGTGTTATTATCCTCTTCCTAAGTACAATTCGTATCAAGCAGAGATTGTAATTGATGTGCGTTCAGTGATTCATGTTTATCATAGATCAATGTTCCAGCTCGTGGTGACCTTCTATTTATCATGAAGAACAATAAGAAAGATATTCTCCATTTTAGCATCAATACAACACAGGTACCCTGCTGTACTCACATTGACTTGACATCTCTGTATTTTTATAAGAATAACATTTCAATTGATAAGGGTTGTTCATTGCCATTAACACAATCATTCGCTGTTCAGTTAATTTGTCTGGATCATGAATCTTTGTATCAGTCATTGAGAATACTCATTATTAGTGCTCAAAGTAGTCCTTCTGAGCGTTTATGTGCGATTCATGCAGTTACCGCTCAAGCAATTGAAGAGGAACGAACTCGACGTGAGACTTTGTTACGTCTTCGATCAAGTCAGAGTGATGAATCGTGGGTTATCAGCTCATATCAATATCGTGATCTATTGAGTATGGATCTTGATATGTTTAACTCACCTCGACCTATTCTAGAGAGTAGTTCTGAACATGGAACTCTCTCTGAGGATCCTATGTCGAGTGAACTCATTGCTGAACCCATTCCTCATTCTTTGTCCACAGCTACAGAACAACCTGTCTCTCCTCTTCTTACTCCTCTTCAAGATTCATCTATTCGAGACGAATCGACTTCAGAAGAAATGAACTCACTTCTGCTTCGTCCATCTTCACCTACTCCTTCATCACCACCTCCTTTTCATACTCCATCACCACTTGCTCCTTCATCTCCTGTTAGCAAACCATCAACACCTCTTTTCCACAGTACATCAGAAGCTATGCCAAAAACTAGCACTGTTGTAACAGCTAAGCTTCGTAAGTTTGGTAGTCAGCATGTGGCAGATCCTTACAATGATCGATTCGCTCATCGTATTCCATTCCTAAAACAAATGTCACTATCATATGGCGAGGATGAATGTACCAATGCAATGACTCTTTCTGTACAGTTGCCACCTCAGAAAGAGAAAGGAAAGAAACGAGATTTAACCATTCATGAGAAGGAGATTCTTTCCAAGGAAGGTTTGTATCTGTGTCAATTTGTGATTACTAGATATTGCATTTGCTTTATGTGGCTTAGAAGATCAAGAAATCCGTATTTTTGCTACGTATTGTGATCAGTATGCCATGAATGTGATGAGTGATAACCCAACTTCTATGAAAACTCCACTTGAATGTGTTCTCAGCCATCCTCGATCGTCTCATCGTAATCAACCTTCAGCTGAAGGAGTATGCTCTAGTTATGAGGACATTCCATCCCAAAGTCTTCATTTAAAGCTGTTTGCACTGGTATACGATAAGCGAGTCTGGAAGCGTCGTCTGCTTCTTTTAACTGACTCCATGCTTCTTGTGATGAAACGCCCCGATGATCATTACTTGAAGAATGCAGTGTATTTTGCTGATTGTAGTCCTGCAGTCGCTTATGTATCTCGCAAAGAAGTATGGATTGATTTCATGATGATATATTTAGACTGAATGTTGGACAGTGAAACTCCCTCGTCGTGATGGTAGTACAGAACTATCTCTCCAATTTGAGAATTTCAACGATTTGATGACATTTGTGGGTGTATCGCGTCGTCTCAGTCATTACCCTGATTGTATCATTCAGTATCCTGCTACTTGTACTGATCCAGATCTCTACAAAGACGTTTATTCATTGTTGTATCTATTCAAACCTGATCACATGAATGAGGCGATTTCGGTCTATCAACGATGTTGCCAACAAAATGAAGCCTTTGGACAATGGGTTCGTGAACAGTTCAATCTGAGTGTTAGCCAGTGTCGGAATCTTCACATCCTCAATGAGATTGAGGAAGTGGAAGAATTGATTACTGAAGATTTCACTGTTTTATCAAGCGAATTGTATTTGAAACCTCATTATATTGAAGTACGTGTGATTCCACAGTATGTCTTGAATGTTGTGAGGGAATTTCAACAGCTGATCCAACCAGACATTTACGGTCGCCTCGTTCAAGTATGTCAGTTTTCATATCCTTCTCCTCTTCCTCTTGTTCGAGCTATTTTGGATTTATATAATGGACATTGGGCGAGAATGTTCGACGATAACCCTTATGCCTTTTTGAAGGCAATCCGTGAGAGTACTGTATACCGTAAAGAGAGTTACATGAATCGTTCCTACAGAAGACCGAATGTGTCTCCTCAGCGAATCAGTGTTATGTTAAAGTGTCGTGGATAGCTGTGTATTTTATGTGTGGCGTGGAAGTGTTTGTTATCAGTCATTGTTATGGAGGACGATCTACGTGCCCAAGAGGAGTTTCTACAGAGTGGCAAGAAGCCATCTGTAGAAATTATTAAAGAGAAGCAGAGAAAAAGCACAACGGATGAATCCGCTTCCATTTTGTTTGCATCGCACCTTTCACCGGTAGGAACCATTCGTGAACGGGAAAAAGGATCTATTTCATCATCGGAACATCCGGAAACTGTTGGACGCGGTTTTCCTCAAGCTGAATCGGTTTTTCGAGGGAACAAATCGTTATCTACACGGTATGAATGTAAACATGGAGGTGAAAGAGTAGATCGAATGGAAAGAAGTCGATCTTCAAGCAGGCGATGGAAGCAAAAGCAAATCAGGAATTGGAGAAAAAACGGACAGCCACAATGACGGTTCCCTTGTCACCAGACGAAAAAGAACGAATTGAACGTTCATTTTCCAAAGAAGTGAGTCGTGAAGATATTCAACGAGATGTAAACTCAATTCTTGGGCAGATGTCAGAACAGGAGATACAGGAAGCCCGTGAAGAACTTCTTCACTCTCTTGATCCTAAACTAATATCGTTTTTAATGAAACGAAGTCAATATAAGGAGTCTATGGAACCTGCAGTGGAAATGGCACCCGTTATTGCAACAGAAGAGGAGGAGGCCCGAGAAGTTGCGAATTCTGTCGATTATTCCAAAATCAAGACAGAGACAGATCTCGATGCTGCTGTTGCGTTGCTTCCGGATGCTGAAAAACTCAAATTGGAATGGACAAATCCAGTAACTGAGAAATCCACTTCCAATACTCCACGATTTCATTTCAATGGTACTCTGCTTCCATCGAAGGCTTCGTCCACTATCTCTATTTCTTCAGGTCTCTATAACCATGGGGAAGAGGCCGATCGTCCTGGCTACACCATCGAGGAATTAACACTCTTATGTCGAAGTGCAGTTACAGGACAGCGTGTGTTAGCTCTTAAGTGTCTTTACAACATTCTTCACCGTCGTTCATTGGCACGGCTCTGTGGTCAGTCTCTGAGTCCAAAAGAACTCCCAATTTCGGTACTTCGAACACTCACAATGTTATTAGAGCGATTCAACGGTGCAGAAGAGGTATTTCTATCCTTGCGGTGTTTAGAAGAACTATGTACATCTCCTGAAGAGTTGAATAGACGTTTGCTATTGAACCTCACTTATCACGGTTATGAACATGCTCATTTGCAAGATGCAGATGCAATGCGATTCGTTCCAGATGAAGATGATGAAGAGGAGGATGAGAAAGACCCATATCGTCGTTCCAATTGCTCGAATCTGTTCACAATGTTGTTGGAAGGAGGCCTGATGGATCGTTTATTTGTATTATTCCTGCGTTTTTCTGCCATTCCAGTAGTTCTGGGCCCTGCAATTAGTCTTTTACGAGTCCTGGTAGAGTCGGATCCTCGATTTGGTGAACAGATTGTGAATCAGAGCTCCTTATTCACATCATTGGAGAAGTTATGTGAACGATATCTGAATGTGAGTATTCTTGGTGATTCACTAAAAACGAGTGGATCACATCATTCTGAAGAATCTGATTTATCTCAGACAGAGAGTATTCCTTCTCTTCGTCTGTTCTATATTACACATTTCCCTCATTCATCTCTTACGATTAGTCTTCATGTACTCTTGTTACTAGAAGCATTAGTACGTCATAGTCGTAAGAATGCGTCTAATATCGTTCGATCTTCGGTTCTTCCAGTTCTGAAACAGTGGCTTCTCTTCTTTGATGAAACGAACTCTAAACAGTCCACATCAGTAGAAGTTAATTGTTTATTGGAAGGGGTATTGAGTGTTTGGAGACTGTGTCTGCTTTATGGATTGGACATTGCAAATATTGATCCATTCTTGCCCCATCTAGTAAGAATCAGTCAATTTGCTTCTCTAGGCAATCGAATTTTGGCATGGTCTTTCTTTGAAGTGAGTGTAGTTAGTAAGAGAAATACTTCTTCCACTTATTTCATTGATTTTTGTAATACACTGGTATTACTGGCAGTAGAACTCTTACGGGATGAAAAAACACCAGTTCCCATTATTGGGGCAGTGACTCATTTTTTGGGGAGTTACATTGATTTGATCAATGAATGTCGAGAGCATTGGGATATATCAGAAGAGACTCAATCCAGTATCCAGAATCAAATCGTGCAATTGGGCTATGTACTAATGTTACATGCGAAGGAATGGATGAAAGAAATGATTTCATATCATCATCAAATCTATGCAATCTGGAATACTATTCCATCTAAACCGAATCTCCAAACTGAATTCATTAATATCCTTCCTGAAGTGTTTACATCTACAGAAGAACGTTTTCTCAGTCTTTCTGATCTATGTTTTGCTGTAATTCGTGTTGGACTGAGTGGAATTCAAAACAGTCTCCAGTTTGCTACTATGCTTCGAGACTCAGGATGGCTAATGGATCTTCAAGACTTTGCTATCCAAGATTTGTGGCATGAGGCTCACTATTGTCCTCATTCAATTAGCTATTCGTATCTCCATCGAAATATGATTCTTGCCCATGTTCAAGCAATCATGATCCTTCATACCATTCTTCCTCTTCAGAAGAACCGATCTTCTCAACGAGCTCAGATTTGGAGAGCAGCATGGCAAACAATTCTATCAATTCTTCCTGGTGATGAATATATTGCTCTTCAACTTATCATCCATGTTCTTCTTGACCCTGTGTCCTTAAAGACATATGTGGAAAATCGATCTGAAGAGGCTGCCTTAAACTTTGATCTCGATACAGTTACGGATCTTCTGATTCAGCAATTGGGAGATGGACGTATCGTCGAACACTCCCAATCTCTTCATCTTCCTGTCTTTCAAGATCGTGAGAGTCTTCAATTGTTACCCTTCTCAATCCATCCTTCTCTTCCTCTGTTATCATATTGGTTTGTTCTCCCTTTTCTTAAACTTCGCTTCCGCAAACTAGGAGAAGAAGCTAGTTCATCTCCTCTGGTTGTAGCTTCAGAGCATCAAGCAGTTGCCCTCCTAGAGTTTGTCCGTGAAATGGAAACATGTGAGTGTAATGTGTGGAAGGAGAAAGACAAAGCAATGAGGTTTTACTGCTTACTTCATATCTGCTTAGCTGGAAGTGAGATTGTTCAATCACAAGCTGTGAATGATATTCTGTCACATTTGCTTCCCATTTATTTGACTTCACAGAAGAAAGGACCATGCAAAGAACATTCTGATTGTCTAAATGAGTTAGATTCATTGATACCTAAGGAAGAAATGGTTAATCTCTTGAATAAGATCTGTGAATGTGTGGTGACTGAATACTATTCGTGTCCTATCGTTTTCCAATTCCTTCAACTATTCCTGTTTCCATGTAGAGACTGGAATGAACGTGTTCTTCTTCTGAATTTCTTCTTTGATCATTCGTGCTGTCACATCCTGCTGTCTGCTAATTCTACTCTTACAACCGACTCCCTTGTACATGACCAAGTTAAGGAACATGGTTTAACTTCTGCAATTCGCTTGTATTACAAGCAATATGTTGCTTCATATCAATGTATTTGGGAAGAGAAGGAGGAAGTAATGGAGATGACTTTACGTTACTTTGAACAGGTCCAGGAACGAGTTCATGGCGGTCAGTTTGACCTTCTTGTGAATGGGTTTTTATTTCAAATCCTTCACTATATTCAGAAACAGTTACCTCGATATGGGTATTTTGTCCGACAACTGGAAAGTCTCTTTCCGAGTCTTGATATTGATAGTGTTCTTTCTATTTTTTATGTTTGTTCTATCAAACTGGATGATATAGGACTGAATAGTCGAATCATACTTAAAGCTGCCGATAGATCACGGTTATTTGCGATGAATAGCGGTATGTTACTTTTATTCATTTATTACTGATCCAATCTTCAACCATTCATTTCTTAGACCTTTCCTCCTTCATATTTAATTGTTTGGAGGATGAATGAGGCCTATTATCAGGATACTATATGTATCCCTTCATTAGACACAATCTGTGCAGTATCTTCTGTATCTATTGGTTCGGATGATATACTATCTTCCATTCCATCTTCCTGTACTCCTTCTGGGTAAGAGGTGATGGTGGTGAGTAACACCTAGAATGCCTATGACAAGTTTTGCAATTACCGATGATATCTACGGTACCAACCACATTTCAGCGAACGCTTTAGCCTCTACAAGCGAGGTGGCAAGAGATCAGACTGTGGTAAAGGGGACCAGTTTAAGTAATGATGATGATGTATGTTCATAGTCATCTTTCTGATTAGTAGTATCACTTTCTGGAGCATTCTTATTATCCTAATATACCATTAACAGAAGACATTCCAAATGACCGCGATTCCCTTTTGGAATCTATTGACAATGAGATGACCGATGATCAGATAATGGAAATGTACTCCCGCATTTTCAGTCTTCGGGATCAGAAGGTAGATGCTAGCACATCTTCAAAGCAACCCGAAACAAATCACCCTGAATCCGACTTAGTCAATCATTCTTATGTTGATGAGTTGGTTAATCCCTTTCTCTGTGAAGAGGATACACTTCCGTCTTCCAACGATATTCTGACTTCGTCCATAGTAGGAACAGAAATAGCAGAGGATCCGTTGGTACATATTCCTTCATCCCCAACAGAAGAACCGTTTGATGATAATTCTATCTCTAAGGACGCATACACAGAAAGTGACGATACTGAGCCAGTAAAACCAGTTAAGGTGAAGAGAGTCATAGCGAAAAAGAAATATGGGAATACTCGCCGTATTTGGACTCAAGAAGAAGACGAAAAGTTAGTACAACTAGTTGAAAAGTACAATCATCACAAATGGCGTTTGATTGCAAAAGGTTGGACTAAAAACAGGAACTGAGGAATAGAATTGGGAACGTCTCGTCCTGAAACGGAATGTCGCCAGCACTACTGCCGAGTGCTTAAGCGCAACACTGCTGTAGGTAAAGTATGGATGAGTGATGGAAAGATGGGACGCTGGAGTTCGGATGAAGTTCAACGACTGCATGAAGCTCATAAGAAATTCACTTCTTGGGTGGATATTGCGCGTCATGTTGGAACTCGCGATAAAAGTCAGTGTCAATCCAAGTGGAAACAACTGGAAGCTCCGAAGAAAGGTGCTCGTGAATGGAGCCAGAAGGAACACACCTATTTTTTACGACTGTTTGACCGCATGCCTTATCAGTGGAGAAATATAGCTGCTGTAGGGTTAAATGAAGTTCGTAACAAGTAGGAATTAGGTGGAGGCATTACTGCGGAACAAGTCCGGAATCACTTTCAAGCGTTTGAACGGGATTCGGCAAAAGGACATAATGTCAAATGAATAACTATGTCCGTTATCTTTATATTCATACTCATTTATGTTTCTTAGGTGTTTGTTTAATATGTCGTAAAAAGATAGAGTATAATCTTTACCTAACTTTAATCATTCCTTCATTATTTTATATGAATTGGTCATTCTGGAATGGTAGTGCAAAATCCAGGTGAAAAACAGTCTGAATTTACCCCCTTTTCCTTGTCGGATGTGTTTGACAGTTGGGATGAAGATCAACCTGAATCAACCCGAAAGATTTATGTATTTGGTGAAGATGATAAGGATATGTATTTAATTCCAGAGTTGATACCAGTTATTAGAGTTTATTTTTAGTGATCTCGATATAAACCTTCCGGATGAAGATGGAATAATTCATTTTGCAGGGCTAGAAAAGGCAGATCAAACTCTCTCTTTTGATGGTACTCCAGTTCATTCTTCTCTTTCTCGCAACTCTTCTCTTACTTTACCAGTTGGACTTACTGTAAACAGAATAAGGTATGGTTGATATGTAGGATCCAGATGACATGGTGTATTATGATGGAACGGATTATCTTGTTGGAGGAGAAGTGTTAAAGGATTTGTCAGGATTTACTTTAAAGATGGCTGATGCTTTTGTGGATACACCAAAAGACAATGATAGAGAAGTCAATATACATGCAATGGATTTCAAGCATGAAGATGCCCAACTAGTCCATGTACCTTCTCAGAATCAGTGTTGTTCTACATTGCCGTTGTTGTTTCGGCCTGATAGTGGTGTATATATGGCTTCAAATGTTGCCCCTGAGAATATTATGTCTCAGCAAGCATCGATTTCCAGTTATCAACAACCAGTACGAGGTTTCTCGTCACCAATTCCTTCATCATTGTTTCAGCAGCCCTTAGGACAATCTTCTCAACCAACTTTTTCATGTAACTCAGCGCAATCCTTGCAGCCTTTTTCATATAACTCACCACAAGCGTATCAACAACTTTCGTATCCAGTACCTGTATATTCAACAATTCCTCAGCGAGATCATCCCATCCCTACGAAGATGAAGGATGTGAATTCCACTGAGGATAGTGATGAGGAAAATCCTCGTTTTCCAATGCGAAATAGGCGTCATGTGTGGACAGAAAAAGAGGATGAAGAGTTGCGAATCTTAGTAGCAAAATATAAGGGGAAACGGTGGAAACTCGTATCAATGGGTAGAATTTGGATATTTGAACTATTCCTAGAATTATCCGCGAAACTTCCAACGAAACGGTCGGAGACAGAGTGTCGGCAACATTACTGTCGTGTACTGAGTCGAAAGACCATGGTAGGAGAGAGTGAAGGAAGTGAGGAGTAGTTGGGACGATGGAATGCAGCAGAGATACGTCGATTGTATCAAGCGAAGACTCTGTTTAGTGATTGGGCAATGGTAGCTCGGTATGTGGGAACTCGAGATGTAACTCAGTGTAAGTCGAAGTGGATCCAAATTAACACTCCATCAAAAGGAGCTCGAGAATGGACAGATGAAGAACATCAGATGATGATGGAGCTGTATAAGGAGTTACCAAATCAATGGAAGGAAATAGCAACTCGATTGAATATTGGAGTTACTGGAGAACAAGTGCGGACACATTACAATTCATTTTTACGTAGTCAAGAGAAGATAAATAATAAGTGTGAATATTAGTTATGAAAATGATAGTGCTCTTGTGTTTAATTATTACTTAATGAAACAGAGAAGAGATTAGGAATAGCATAGTATACATAGCATCGATTATGATTATCACGAATCATACGCCAAAATAAAGCATGAGGAATATGCAACTTATAACAAATCTCATCAATACAGTAGTGATCCTTCATAAGTGGAATACACTTCTCTAATATCTCCTTGCTCTTACCATTCTTAGATTCAATCCATTGCATTTCTGCAGGAAATGAAGAAAGTGATTCTGACATTTGTGGCTTCAACTCACCTGAGAAGCCAGCTGATGAGTACACAGGTTCAGATGAGACATCGGAGAGACACATATGAAACGGAATATAAACAGACTCTCGAAGTTTTGATGCTAGAGAAATACTAGCAATAGACTCCAGAGTTGTTTCTGTTACTGATGTCTCCAATAACAAAGGACCAGGTGACATGGTGCTTGATGATGTATGAGTACTTGGTATACGATGATGAGCTGAATATTCAGTCAAATAGTGTGATGATGGATGGTCTCTTGGAAATTTCTCTTCTTCATTAGGAACAGGATCCGAAAAGACTTGACAATAAACAATAACGGGAATAATGAGTCGTTGCTGCATCAACCAGAACTATGTGAGAGATGAACATTACTCATACAAGTGCATCACAGATTAATGCAGATTCTGCCGTGCGAATGATGTACGATGAAGAGGATTGATTGAATTGAGGGAAGACTCGTTCTAAAGAAGGGATATTGCTGAAGAGAGCAAGAAGATTGATGAGGGATCCCAATTCCTTGAATCGTGCATCAAATCCGTGACTTGCAGAGATAATTGTTGAATGTGAGAGATGAGGAGCAACCTAAAGAACATACAGTGAAAGGAAAGTACAGCAAAATGAGTGTACTTGGTGATACACATGTGAATCACAGCAGTGTTTGCTGCTTGAAGACTTAACGCACAAGCATATATTTTCTGAAGAGGCACATCCAATATTACACTCATTGATTCGAATGTCACAAAGGGAGATGCTAATTCCAGAAATCGAGCATAGAACGAAGTCAGTTCTGCTTTTACAGCACGAAGATAAAAGGAGGTTGGCTTGAATAATAGAAGTGAGTAATACTGCTCCATATTCTCTTCATTGATGGTATGTTCGGAAGTGTAGAATTGGATGCATGACTGAGGTTGATGGATTGTAGGAAGGGTGAAATGGAATAGAATGCTATTATTGATTGAAAGAGAGGTATGATTGAAGTAATTGAGTTCATGAAATACTTGTGATAATTCTCGTGCTAGTTGAGATCTCTCCAACTGAATACTTAGAATGAGTTGGTCATCTAGATGACAGGAAAGACATATGGTTACGAGACTTCTCCAACTTGGGTTGTTGCTTATAGACCACTTTCATTTCATTTAAAACACTAAAGAGAATCGTTTTTTCCTGAGTGAGATAGTTAACGCGTTTTTCCTCTTTCAGAAGACATTTGGATAACTACTAGTCATGAGTTGGATTTAATATTACTTTAGTAACACAATCTTCAAAAGAAACAATATGAAAGGATGATCGCACAACGACAGTATTGATCAACAGAACAAGAACAAAGGAAGTAGACTCACTATTACAACTATCCACAGAAATGTAACGAGGAAGCAATGATACATCGGTTCCAATCGAAATGAGTAGATCATTCGATTTGTTGAATGGATTAAACATTTGTGCGAATCGTTTCCAGCCAGAATAGTCTCCAGTGATCTGAAACAACGAAGTGATCTCAGGACCACAAAACTCAATAGGATATCGAAATGCAAGTCTAGTGAACAACAGAGAGGGAAAACCAACCTTTGTCCATTAACACTATCTGACGAGATCTATCCATAATGACCTCTACATTTTGTTCTTACGAGTGCAATACCGTAGATTGGGTCCTGCTGACTCATTTGAAGTGTCGTAAGAATATGCCAAGTCAATCATAATCTTTTTTGGAATTCCAACAATTAGCAGCTTATCTAAGTCAGTTGTATTGTACCGTTTTCTTTGCAAGTTATCTTCATAGAAAACGGATCCGCAATGGATGTATATCAGTACTTTGGAATTTGGAGTTATGAGATAAGCACCTGAACTCATTCCTAAAACAAATCTGCATAGATTCATCATTTGTTATGGACTATAGTCATACAAAAAAGAAACTGACATAAATCTCCACTGTGGAAGCAATCTTGGATTGACAGTAATATCAACTTTAGCTATACCTCCTATAGACTTTAGCTATCTACAAATACAATTGTTCATATTTGCAGTTGAAATAGAATAGGGTATCTTAGATGGACCCTAATATATGCTATTAAAAATACATATATTGGGCCATCTTGGTCCATCTTTTTGAAGACGGAAAATCGTTAAAGTAATATAAGAATGACTCGCTTCCTGGTGCTTGTTTGTTTGGTGATAGCGGTTTCGTTCTCTTATGGCATCTGTAACGGTTTCGAAATGTGCTCTCACCCTTATAGACAATGACCCATCTACAGCCTATGGATCGTGTCAAGAGGTACTTACTAAGAATCCTCTTGCTGTGGATGGACTGTATTATATCAATAATAACCAGCTTGTGTAAGTTGTTCTGTAGGCCGTTAAATGGTTAGGGATCCCTATCTAACACTTTGTCTGATGTCTGTCAATGGAGGAGGATGGACTATGTTCTATAAGAACAACAATATTGCAAAGGAGGGTTATTCCTATGCTTCTCTTTATGATGATGCAAAAGGCTTCATTACAAAGACTGAGGATATTAGTTCCATCAAGGTAGTTGGAGTATCTCCCATTGAGGGTCTGGAAGCTGTTGCAATTCTTGCAATGCCTGTTGATTCTGTGATGAATGAGTTTTCAGCTGTGAATTTCTATAATGTATCTGTCGCGGAGTCTATCTTGACACTTGATGATCTCGTTGATGGTGAGAATACCTATGGCAACATGACGTTCTCGGAATCGTTACTTTGATTTGAGGTATTGATGCATAGGGGAAAGAGTGATTACACCTTCACTTCCTTCATTAACGATAATGGTTCTATTTTGATTCCCACAGGACCTGATACATATTCAGTGTGGTTTGGAAACGTCAACAAGACGGATTCGGATCGTCTTATTAGCTGTGGTAGTCTGGCTAGTTCTCATTGTATGTACTTCGTGCGTGAGGGTAGGTCTGTCTAGGAGAGATGAGTAATAGGGGTGGAGTCAAGGGATGATTCCTGCATGTGTCGTGCTGTGGGAACTGGACATACGATCTGGCCTGAAACAAGATGTGGAGAAATTCGTACGTTGAGTTGTCACGAAGGTAATCCAAATGAGCTGATGATGCGTGAATGTGATGCTCATGGTCAGTGGAAGGACTATATTGATAAGAATTGTACTTGTTCTGAAGATTCTTACTATGGTACTCAATGGCCGCAGACAGCAGCAGGTGCAACTGCTCGTATGAGTTGTAGTAATGATCCGACTGTATCTCGTGAGCGTGAATGCTTCGAGAATGGTGAGTGGAGTAATATCGTGACTGGAGGATGTATGTGTAAGGAGGAGGACTATGGTAATGTACATTGGTACGCTACTCATGGTGGACAGGAAGCTAGACATTCATGTGATGATGGGGGTATTGGTTCTGGATATCGTCGTATGTGTAATGTGGATGGAACATGGAATCAAACTATTGTGGGCGAATGTTCTTGTCCTACTGTTTTAACTAATGGACTTGAGTGGAAAGAATCTCCGGCACTGAGCACTCAAACGCATACTTGTAATCCTGGCGCTGAGGGTGATGGTATGACTCGTACTTGTTCTTCTTATGGTTCATGGAAACCCATTCAAGGTCGTTGCGACTGTCCTGAGGAGGACTCTTGGCCTCAGACCGCCTCAGGTTATACTGCAGTTCTAAATTGTGCACTCGGTGCTGTGGGTACTCCCTCGATTCGTAATTGTAATCCTGGTGGTACTTGGGATGATCCTCAAGAAGGTTCATGTTTCTGTCCCTCAGAAGACTGGTCGAACTATGCTGGTACTCACTATGAGTTCCCAGAGACGATGGAAAATGAAATGGCAACAATGCCTTGTGTGAAGGATCCTGAGATGAATATCACTCGTCTTTGTGGTCCATCTGGAATCTGGGAGGAGCCTGAAGGTTGTGAGGAAGTTGTGTACTGTCCTGCCGAGACCCTCGGTGAGTTAACATTCAATCAAACAAAAGGAGGGGAGTGGGTGATGTTTATGTGTGCTGGAAGCAGCAGCAAGTCGTATGGACGTCCGTGTTTCCCGAATGGTCAGTGGGGAGAGGTGATTGGTTATTGCGAGTGTGAAGAGACCACAGATGCGATTGGTAATTATTGGCCTTCTATTCGAAGCGGTCAGGATATTGAACAAACTTGTGCTGAAGGCTACAGTGGTCGAGTATCGCGTGTTTGTTCATTCCTCGGTGAGTGGAAGGAAACCTCGAACACATGTACTCGAAATATGTGTTTAGAGGAGACTTTTGATGATATCACATGGCCAGCTAGCATGTCGTTGACCACCACCACCATACAGTGCAGTGATGGTCAGCAGAATATACAACGAGTTTGTAATGCTGATGGTGAATGGGAATCTGTGGAGGGTTTATGTTATTGTCCAGCGACAGAGGTTGATGAAGGGTCGTTAGAAGAATCTCCAGTTGGTGTGTCTATGAGTTTCGCATGCAGCGAAAACTATACTGGTTCTGTACGTTATGAGTGCAGAGGTCTGGGTACATGGGAGAGTGTAGATGAATGTGAACATATTTCGTGTCCTGCTGAAATATATGAGGGTGTGGAGTGGCCTGTAACAGAGGGTGGTAAGACTTCTGAAATAAGCTGTGTATCCAGTGCAATTGGTAGCATTTCTCGATACTGTCGTCCTTCAGGCGAATGGTCTTCTGTTGTAGAGAGTGGTGGTTGTTATTGTGATCCTGTCGAGGTAAACGCGAATGGATTATCCTATATCTTCTCTAAAACATATCCTAGTAGTATACCAGAGGAGAAGGCTTGTGGTGACTTGTATACCGGCTCGATTTCCTATCGCTGCAGTCTGTCAGGTGCTTGGACAGACTTGAACAATCAATGTAAACGTATCCAGTGTCCTGGTGAATGGGTTGGAGGACTCTACTTCAACGCTACAAACAGCAATACGATGCTTCATTTGGATTGTGATGAAGGTGCTTTGGGTTCTGGTTATGATCGTTTCTGTGGAGCATCTGGTCAGTGGGAAAAGGCCACAGGAGAATGCAAATGTCCCGCAGATACAGTGCGTCATGTGGATGGCCATCTATACAACTTCCAGGAGACTGCAGGAGGCGTAGATGTTTCTAAAGCATGTGGAGGTGATTTGTCTGGTTCTGTTTCTCGTAGCTGCTCGATGCTGGGAACATGGCAATCAATTCGTGGTGAGTGTACTCACCTGGTATGTCCTGAAGAACGAGTTGGTAACTTTATATGGCCAGCAACAAACAGTTCAACAGAGGTGCATATGCCCTGTAGTGGATATCAGATTGGAAGTGTGTCTCGTATGTGTTTCGCATCAGGTATTTGGGGTAATCCTGTGAACAACTGTACAAGTCAGCTTTGTGAAGTAATTTCCATCACTCGTTTGGATAATGGTTGTATGACTCTGTTGTTCAATACTCCTTCGGAGTTAAGGAATGTGAAAGCACAAATGGTGCCTGATCATTCACAGGATCTGAGTATAATTAATCGTGGTCGATCTGTTCGTGCCTGTGGTATGGAAGTCAATGTTGAGTATTTGTTCTTTGTCGAATACTGTGAGGATGCTGATGGTTATTCCTGCCATTCTTCTTGCATGCTTGACAATGTTTATTATCAACAGAACTGTTATGAGATGCAACCGATTGATGTGATTGACGTGAAGAAGAGTGGTGAGTTCACAACGCTCACTTTCTCATCTAAGTTATCTGAATGTCCTAGTGAGCCTTATGCCTTGGATATAGCCTATCAGTGTGTGGAAGGATGTATGGATATAGACGAGCATGTACGTCGAACACTGTGTAGCTCTACAAATGGATGTAAGGCAGGAGAGCGTCTGACTGTTGGTATTGAAGATGAATTCCCTGAGAATGCAGTCTTCCAAGTGCGTCATCGACTTCTTCTCAATGAAGAAGCCGAAGAAACCCAGCCTTATTCTTCATATCGTACCTTCCGTATTAGTGATCTAACACGCGCTTCTGAAGTGACTCCCAGTGTGGAGTTCTTGAATAGTCAGAAGGTGCGTTTGCATCTTGGTGATGTGACAAGTGGCCTGATCGTGTATCAGAAACACATTGTATATGTCTACAAGAAGATGACTGGCACACGTCGTTTGGTGGATTCTCTCTTCAGTACTGTAACACTGTGCTCTAACAGTGATACAGTGTGTGAAGAGACTTATGTTGATGTAGTTGTAGAGCCTGGCTATGATTATTCATTCACTGTGTATAGTTATCCTATCATTCCAAGTGGCAAGCTGGTTGTATCCACTGTATCTGTCTCAGTGGAAAAGATTCCTTCATTCACAATGACTTTAACTCCTGGTGACAACTTTATTATTGTAACTCTGTCCGAAGCCAAGTACCCTCTGTCTGGTTACTGTAACTTCGAACTTAAAAATGGTCTCTCAAATCCTGAAGTGGAATATGTTGTGCTTCCGAAGGATGAAACGATATCTGTAACACACTCAGATCTGGTTCCTAATTCTGAATATGTTGTAAGTTGTCTGCTACGTGATGAAATGAATTTAGAGGGTCTAAATAGCGTGGAAACTAAGACTCAGGCAGAACTGATACCTACTCTGGAATTGGTTTATCAATCAGGCACAATCTATGATGTTGAAGTGGCTGCTTCTGTGAATAAGCCATGTTCTCTCTATTGTAGTTTAACTGAGGCAAGTCGTGAGATGACAGCTGAAGAGTTAATATCAATTGGTACATTGTATCATATTACCAACATCCAGCAACCTTTCCTTGTGAATCTGCTTCTCTTTGGATATGACTACATCTATCGTGTATCTTGTGTGGCTGTTGATGGATTCAATCGTTATGCACTTCAATCAATACTAATCACACGTTCGAATACTCCTTATGTTCCTGAATTGGTTTCAAGTGTGCCTGAAAACAAGGCTTCGGATGTGGTTGCTCCTTTATCGATGGAGTTAACGTTCAAGTATCCTGTGACAGTGAAGGTGTGTAGCTCTTGCTTCTTCATCCTTTACAATTTGAATACTCGCACCTCTCTTAACCTTTTCAATTCTTCCTATACTGCTGAATTGAATCACATCATGTTCAACCCTCTTGAACTTACTTCAGACACTACGTATCAATTGAAGGCCTCAACACGAGAGTTGATTTCAGATACAGCAACTGGAGCTTTCCTTCCATCGAGTGATAATCTTATCACTTTCACATCAAAGAAGTTCTCTCCTGTGGATGGTACTTTTGAGGAGTCAGAGGACTTGGTTCCTATAGATGGTACTTTGGAAGTACTGTTCAATAATTATCTCTTCTTGAATGAGGGCTTTATTTCGATTAACTCTCTCTCAATCAGTGCTAGTAATAAGTGTCTCCAGATCATTCGTCCTTCAGAAACTGCAACTCGTTTGCGTATTCCTCTGTTGGATTGTGTGGGCATGTTACGTCCTGGTTCATCTTACATCGTGGTGTTGCCTGAAGGTCTCCTACGTAGCCGTGATGGTGTGATGTCACCTCGTCTTACTCACGTGTTCCAGACTGTTAATGAAAGCATCGCTCCTCATGTGATTAAGTCATATCCTGAGCATTTGGATAGTTACATTCCTTTGGATGCTCCTCTCCGTCTTTACTTCGATCAACCTGTCTTCCCTGGTACCGGCTTTGTCTTCATTAGTGAGTATCAGGAAGGTGAGTATGTGAATTCCTATAATATTCCTGGATCAAAGGCTGTATTCAAACAGAGCTTCCCTTACGAAGTCAGTTGGGAGGGGTATTTGTTCACGTTAAAGCCTTATCATACTTATGTTGTTTCATGGAGTGAAGGAGTGGTTGTTAATGCCTATGATCAGCCGATAGCAGCTTCAACAGCTGCAGAGACGATTGAATTTGAGTCTGCAAAATCAGCGTGTTCTGCGGACTTCTTGGCAGAGAATTCGCAGGGTGTGTTCCAGTGTACATACGAGAATGATCAGTGTGTGTGTACTCAGTGGAATCTGATAGCAATGACTCGATAGTATTGATGTGTGAATTGTTTGTTATAAACGGAGTGTATTGAAACAAGTAGCTTACACACATTGAGCTTTGGTTAGATCCAAATGATGACACCGAAAAGCTCCAAGGACATGTTCAGGAAGTTCTTCTGCAGTCTCTCCCTGAATCACAAATCCTACATCTACCACAAGATCACAGGAGGTAAAGAGAAACTTGCCTAGATTCCTTGACATGGTACTTCCATCCATATCGTAGTCACATTCAAAGTAAGGTAAAGGAGAATCTCCAGTGAAATATGAACTCTTTCCCTTGTTTCCAATTAAGCAAGGGGTCATTCCAACCGCTTTCTTGATCAGATACCCTCCTTCTTCGATATGAGGAAGGATTTTGAAACGACTGTTCCTCCACGCATCATCCTCTGTGAAGAAGTGTTGTAGAAGAGTGGAACTGGGTGTTGCTGAATCGTCTGACTTGAGTTCAGGAACAAGAAGATAGCACACAATACTTACTCCACCATTCAATTGGAGATTGACAATCAACACACGAGATACACCTTCAGGAAGCGATTTTATTTGTTGAAGGGCGCTAGAGGGATGTTGAGCAATATGAACAAGTTTGGATTCACTCTTGAAGACATCCACACTGAGAACCTTACACATTGAGGGATGTGAAGGTGTTTTCTCATGTGTCTGAATGTATGACGAAGAACGCACCTTCCATATCGTTCCATCAATTTCCTCCCAACAATTCTCCTTGGGTCCTTCAAGAGGAGCACTGGGAAGGGAGCTACTAACAGTGACAGATGATTCAGGAGAAAGGTCTGAACAGGGTGATGGTTCTGGCTCTGGCTCAACACGCATTGATTTGATAATGCTCTCAACTAAGTTGAGTACTGCACATTCAGGCAACTGATTAACAAGAGTTCGAAGACATAGAACACTCTGCACAATATTCTGTTCGTATTCTCGGACTAGTGATGGGAAAAAGGCCAATCTCCCCTTGGGATCGACTGCATACATGACACTCACACGTGTTCTGCGGGGATTGATTGCATCCACACGATAGCCAACACCTACATTCAAGTTGACTCGCACACTTACTCATATTACCACGCACATAGCCTTGTTTCCCAGGACATTGATGATGAGTTGTTGATTTGAAGAGGATGAAGTATGTATTGCTGTCCTCATCGTAGCTATAATGCAAGAATACACAGAAATCACGAGGAGAACTCTTCAATTCACAAGGAATCGAGAGAATTCGCATGGGCTTGTATGACAGACGTAGGATTCGATTGTTCTGATCGATTCGTTCAATCTCTTCACAACCGAGAAACAGAGGATCCCATAAAAGACGGGTACTCTGTAACTCCACAAGAAAATATACAACAAATTCCATTCCCAGATCCAGTGAAAGGTTCATAAGCTGATAAGGACTATCACTTACAGAATAATAGAGACAATCATGGGAACAACCTTCTAGTGTCTTAAGTAAGCCTTCTGAATGGAGAAGAGAGAAAAAATCCTGCATAGTAGACGGTAAGGTGGTTGATTCAGTACTATCCCGAAGCAATGTAGGTTCATTTGAATATACAAGAGGTGGAACAACAAAATCTAGATGAAAGAGAGGACTTATAAGTACCGATATCAGAGGTAGAGTTCTCAGGAAGATGTGGTTTTTGAAGGTGTTCAATTTCCTTCACAATGGTTGAAATCCAGTATCTTGCCTTGTTGTCTTCAGTAGAAAGAAGAAGAATCCGCTTGTCATTGTCGAAAATCGAAAACTCATGATATCCGTCGCTGACTCCACCATCTACTAAGGAAAAGGAGGCTTTGATCTCGAAAACAGCCCGTGGAGTCTACAAGGAGTCATTATAATGTACAGAGGCGTACTTCGTCTCGAAGATTGTGGTAATACATAATTTGTCCATTCTTAATAACAAAAAAACGCTTTCTCCTGGAAGTAAGCAAAAGGAGAGAATTATCACCATGTTAAAGCAAATCCAGATTTCTTGTATAGCCATCCTCTTGCATAGCTCGGCTGGTCTGTTTCCATTGATATTTGAGACGAATCGATTTTGACAAGATGAAAACATGGATGTCTTGATAGCCGAATTGCTGTGAAGAACAAACAATTGGATTCATTTCAAAATCAAATGACAACATATTGGATACAGATTTCAGAATACATCTGTTCTATGAGATAGATTAACAGATACTCATCTTCGGAAGATGTTGAGTGCATCTCAATTAGGAAATCAGTTCTATTCCACATTATGTTTCCTTGTTTGTTGGGTTAGATCGAACCAAAATTACTAAATTTTGTATTCAAATGAACAAATGAAATAATAAATGGAGAGAATACAGATTGAATGAGATCAGAATCACCGTTGCTCGTCATCTTGGATGTCTGCAAAGAACATAATTGTTGGTGAGATTCGAACAATCTTATCAAGACTTCGAATGAACAATCGTTGGAGACAGGAGCTGGTTGTAGGTGTTTTTATTCTATTAGTGATGTATTTAGCGCTACAGTCCTGTTGAAGGGGAGCCAAACTTGATTGAAGCAATGGAGAGTCTATTGGACAGGGTGTCAGGTAATGACATTGGTAATTGGTGATCTGTATATCTAAGAAATAGAAATAAGTAAGATCGATACAACCATGCTTCTACAACCCTTCATCATGGTTTTACGTAGTTCTACAGCTACAGGTCCTATTGTTGAATCTGTATTAACAGCTTTGGATACGTTCTTTCAATCGGGAATTATAACGGAGAATTCGATATCCATCTGTTCTTCGATTAGTGTTTTGCTTGATGCGGTGGCACGGTGTCGATTTGAAGCAACTGATAGGAATCAGGACGAGGTTGTTCTTGTTCATATGTTGGAATTACTTCGTTCTACCATTTCTCTTCCGATTGGGAATGTCTTGAGTGATTCGGATATTTGGAGCATTTTTGATACTGTTTTTGTCAACAGTCAGGAGGTGCGTTGTATTTGGATGGAATTGAGTCTAGGTTGGCTATTCTCGACTTCTCCGCAAAGTAGCTGAGCGAGTACTTCGTGATATTACCATTATCATCTTCCGTCGTTTCTCGGAATCAGCTTCTCTCCATGAAATGCGTGAGCAACACCTCCAGAATCACAAGATGTCTGGTATTGAGTTGAAACGCCAGCGAGGGATGTCTCTGAAGTCTCAGTCAATCACTCCCCAACCAGTATCTGACACAGAGAAGTCCTCACCCACGGTCTCTGAAGAATCACCAAAATTGAACTGGGATAACGCTGCCCTGCGTATAATCACCTTTCTTTCTTCGCGTATCAACCCAAATGTAAATTTGTTGAAGGATTATGAGGGTAGGCACGTGGTGTTGGAGTATCAGAAGATGATTCTAACAATACTCTGATATTGTGCCTACGTCTGATGCGAATGGCTTTAGAATCTTGTGGAGGTATGATAGCTTCTTCAGAACCATTATTCTGCATCATATCAGATGAGTTTTTCAAACATTTACTTATGCTGGCATTACGTCCTTCAGCACCTCTACCAATGCTCTCTGAAATTCTTCGTATTTTCACATTCTTTGCTGCTACAATGAGAGTTGAATTGAAGTTACAATTGGAAGTGTTTTTCCAGCGTCTTGTATTCTGGGTGCTGGAGGGAAACAGTAAAAACCCGAATCTGGTTGGATTGGTCTTGGATACTTTGATTGACCTCTCCTATGATCCTGCATTCCTTGTGGATTTGTATGTGAACTATGATTGTGACCCTCAACGTAGTGATGTAATGGAAACCTTGTACAAATTGGTAGGTTCTTGGATTGCTTGTTGACATAGTTATCAGAGCTTGTATTGAATGATGTGTCTGTGTCGACACAAGCAACAGAAGCGTTACGAGTTATGTTGAATGGAATCTATTGTATTGACCATCGAATCGATATGAAACTGGAGGAACAAAAACGAGCTATTGACGAAGGATGTGGCCTTATAGAAGAGAATTCTGAATTGAAAGAAGAATGCCCATACCATATATCACCCCAAATGCTATGGATTGTGAAATTGAAGAAGCGAACTCTGCAGAAAGGTGCACTCGTTTTCAATCAGTCAGCAAAGGAAGGAATCAAATACTTACAAGAAGCGAAGTTAATTCCTGATCCTGCTTCTCCTGCTGATATTGCGCACTTCTTACGATTTACACCTGGACTAGATAAGGCACAAATAGGTGAATATTTAGGCAAAAATACGGACGAAAATAAACAGACTTTGTACGAATATGTGCGAACTTTTGATTTCCGAAATATCTCACTATTAACTGCATTGCGTATGTTTTTGGATACATTCCGTTTACCAGGAGAAGCACAGCAAATTGATCGAATAATGGAAACATTTGCTCAATGGGCTTATGAACAGACAACAGAGCATGATCTTCTAATTAACCCTGATGTAACATACTGTGTGTGCTTCAGTATAATCATGTTGAATACGGACTTGCACAATCCTAATATGAAGCCAGAACGTCGAATGCAATTGAAAGACTTTATCAAGTTGAATAAGTCTTACGGAGATATGAATAAGGGTCGTGAGCTCACAGAGGAGTTCTTGATTGGAGTATATAAGTCTATTGCTAGTGAGCAAATCTTCACTAGTTCCGCAGCAACTAGTGATCAGTTAAGGAATGAACAATGGGTGAATGTGATGCGTCAAACTCATACTCCTTCACAACAGTTTATTGGTCATTCCTCAATATTCTTTGAGAATTGTAAGGAATGTAACGCAGGAATGTATGACCGTGATATTTTCTCTATTCTTTGGGGTCCTCAATTGGCAGCTGCAGGAGCATTACTGGAAATTGTGAAAGAACATCGCTTGCTAGAATTTGCATTGGATAGTTTTGTTACATTGGCTCATATTGGAGCGTACTTCAATATGACAGCTGTATTGGATAGTCTTGTTTATTTCCTTTCGAAATTCTCTCGAATAACAAGTGAATACATAACAGAAAATGGTGAGAATGATCCAATTGAATTCATTGTTGTGTTGGGTGAGAAAGCCTCTTCACAATTATCGCTTATTTCTTTATTGGGCATTGTACGTAAATTGGGAAATAGTCTTGGAAAGAGTTGGGAGGAAGTGATTCACGCTTTGTGTCATTTGTACTTCCTTGGGTTATTCCCCGTATCTCAATACGTTCATCATCAGTATCAATTATTATCGGACAATGAACGAGTGGATTTGACGGCAATGGTAGATGGATTGGTGGAAGAACGGTTTTCAACTCGTAAGGGATTACTGTCTCGATTATTTGCATGGAGTCCTGAAGAAGATGACGTTGAGAAGAATATTCAGTTAGCTCCTATCGATCCTTCAATGTGGTTGGATTTGAAAAAACGAATGTCTCTTCCTATGCCTCATCATCGTCGGAATGATGTGAATAACGAAGAGAAAGAGGAAAGTGATTATTCTTATGATAGTGATAGTGTAAGTGATTATACTGATGAGAGTTACAGTGATCATTCAGATGAGAAAGTGAATGAAAGTGAATATGCTGATCAGTCTGCTAAGGTACCTACTCCTGAAGTACCTAGAATGACATCAACTCCTGGAGATGATCCAAGCAAGATAGCTTCTTCAGAAACATCCAATAATGTTTTTGATACAGCCAACTCCAATCCAGTCATAACACCAACTAGCGGTCCCTTTGATGATGATCTTTCAGATCCCGAATCCACTCCAAATCCTTACGAACTTACACTTCATGAAGTCAAATGTATTGAGAATGTCTTAGAATGTATTGAAAAGTGTCGCTTGGATCTCTTCTTTGCTTCGTCTCTGGAATGGTCGAATTCAAGTCTTCAGTTGGTGATTCAAGCAGCTATTCACCTTGCCAACCAGCCCTATCGTATCATTTATTCTCTCACTCTTATTTAGAATTGGGACAACGTAAGGATGATAAAGAACATCGTGTTTCTGTTATTGCTTGTATGTATACTCGTGTATTCATTGTTGAATTGTTAACTGGTCTATTCAAAGCAAATATCAAACGAATTGAAATAATTCGAGATGATATCGTGAATTTCTTCCTTTCTATTGTAGAGTCGTGTACTTATTTGAATCTGGAGATCCAAGCTGTTGTGGAATGTTCATTTGATCTCATTTGTGCTTGTGTTAACTATAATGCTACTGATCCTATTCACAAATTCTTTTCTATTCTCACTGCTGTCACTCGACTCATTCCTGATACTTTCCAAGCATTAGCACCTCTTCTTGCTTCTGGTATCTCTGTGTTGATTGCTGAATATAATCGAACAATAGCTGTGATTGGTTGTTGGGATACTATTATTGAAATTCTTCAAGCTTGTCTAACAGTGCCTCATGCAATGACGTAACTCCTTACCTTCATCTTAACTACTAGACGTTGTTACAAATGTATCATTCTCATGTTTGGAAACGATACAGTGGATTCACTTCCTCCTTCAACTCTCACTCTTATTACTCAGGTTTTGGATTCACCATATCTCACAAGAGATGTGTATTCAGAGTTATTAGAAGATATCTGCCTTCTTAGTCACAATTGTTGGCGTATTTATAAACGATCACAAGCTGAAAAGGAAGTCAGTATATCATTGGAGAGTCTCTGGACTCCGATCCTCCTTATTGTGTGTAAACAGTGTACAAGAACAGAAGAATCAATGCAATTGGAGGCTTTGGAGGTATTGGAAGAACTAATGTGTGATGAATCATTGTTATTACTTCCTGCTTCGACATATAACAGTTTGATATCACAGACATTCCTCCCTACAATGAAGGAAGTGTTATTACAAGTGACTGGTATTAGTAATTCGACAGAAGAGAAGCCACGAGTGACGAGGATGCGAGAGAATGCAGTATTAGAACGGTTGGATCAGGTTCTATTCAATGTGTTACAACTTCGATTTGAATCACTGTTGCTTATGGAAGGTTTCCCTACTCTGTGGTTACAGATCATGAGTGTTCTCCAGTTCATTGAAACTGTGAGCATTCCTGATGGTCCGCTTCGTCAGGAGAATGAGAAAGCTGTCACTTCGATTTTGCGTCACGCTAATACCTTTGGATTGTTTAGAGTAGTAAAAGAGAAGGAGGAGAAAGTGAAAGAAGAGGGAAAAGAATCAGAGACAATGGAGGAATGTTCAGAATTATGGAGACATACTGTAACTCAACTCAGTTCATTCAAGGAAGAGATGCTAAAAAAGATTTTGGTGTAGTAGTGTTTGTTCTAAGATATGGCGACAATGATCATTAATTGCGGCAGAGCGAAACTCACACCCAATTCTCATGACAAAAAGCAAGTTCATTTAGTTGACAGATTATCGCATACTAAACAATAGTATTTCGCGTTCTATTGAAATTGACAATGCCTGCAAAAAATAAGGGAAATAAAAAAACGAAAAAGCATGATAGCTCTATGAATGTGAGTCAAAAGGAAGATTTATCATGTAAGGAGATATGCTATTGTCTCACATATAGCTCCAATTGCTCAAATCATTTCTGGAGTCTGCAAAGAAGGCTATTCACGAAAGGAAGCAGAAGAAGTCTTTAATATGATGTGGTCGGAAGGAAATGATTTTGAGAATGTCGAATTGGCTATTCAGCAAATCAAAGAACGCTTGAGTGTTGATATTGGTATTGCTCTTCATTGTATAGAGAAATGTCGAAAAAGAACCTGAGAAGTCAAAGGAGGAGAAGAAACCCAATTCCAATTCGAGCCTTGAGCACAAATTGAATCAAGTGATTTCTCTCCCTGGAATTGCTGATATCCTGGATGGACTGATTCGTTGGTTCAATTCTAGTTCTGAACAAGATGTATGATTTGATTAACAGTTTCATGGATAGAGACAGGTTTTGTTAAATGGAACCATTCTTCATGAATTATTCAAGAAGATGCTTCTTCAGAAAGGGTTGACTCTTCCTGATGGTTTGCTCGATACCTTTTTCCGAACGCTCTTTTTCCTTCCCTCTGTACATTTTGGAGTTGTATATGACTGATAGGAGGTGAGTGTTCAGGTAGCGAAAGCATTCCTGACTTTGCATGATCATGTGAATCAACTTCCTCTCTCTGTAGAAGAATCAACTCTTCTCTTTGAGGAAGTACTCCAAGGTCTTGCTAATGGAATGAACACAGAGAATCGTGGTATGCTCCATCTTGCTAACCTGATCTCTCTGATTCGTAAAGGTTTAATTACTTTTTAATACCAGATGAGTCCAGAATCGCAGTAGCAGCCATTGAAGGTGAAGAACCGAAGAGTCAGTTTATGCGTCGTGATCTTCGTTATAAGATTGCCAAGTTGCAATTTGAAGCAGCGACTCTTGCTTCATCATTGGACCTTCAGACAGAGTCAGGAGTATCGAATCATGGCACTATGGATTTGTCTACTCGTCTTCCGATTCCAGCGGATGCAGCAAAGGCTCAAAGAGAAAGTGAAACTCTATCTGCTGAACTCCAAGCATTGCGGGAGAAGAAGCAAGAAGCTACTCGTCCTTCAGTAGAGATGATGGTGGAGCTAGAGAAGTCTGTGACTGAACTTCAGGAGCGTCGTGATGTTCTTCGCAAGGAATTGGAGAGTATTGAGTCACAGCTACTATCTCGTCAGCGTCAATATGAGGAGGCAAAGTCCCAAGTCCATGAGAAGGAGAGTCAGTATCAGAGACAATTGGAATCACTGGAAACTCGTCAGGCCACAGCAGCAGCAACGGCTAACGTGGCAATGGCTTGCAGTGCAGTGAATAATGACTTAGAGGCTGCTCAGAAGAAGTCAGCGGAGATTGTCCAATCGGTGAGTGACTTGAAGAAGATTCAGGATCGAACAGAGCTGTGGAAGGCCACAATTGAGTACTTGGAGAGTGAAGTGACATGTGTGAACTTTTTGGAAGATCGTGCTATGCTCAATCGCAATGAAGCTGATCGTCTTTCCCAAGAGGTCCAACATGGTGGTCATCATGATGAACGAATCCTTGAAGTAGCAAGACTGCGTCGTTCTGTAGCAAATGATTTGGAGGCAGCTTCTTCGCTTCGTCGATTTGCAACTGAGATAGAAGTGATGTGTTCGGAGTTGATTGACAAATCTATTTTAGAACAGAATCAAGAAGTGTTAAGTGCAATTTATATCCTCTTTGCGAAGATGCGAGTAACTTCTACTCTCCCTGAAGAGTTATATTCTGTGTTAAAGCCGATTGTTGATGCTGCTGTTCCTAAAGGTACGTTCTGAGGTAGAGTTTGATGTAGTAATTGCGAAACCTGTTGCTCATACTGTTTCGAAGAAACCTATGGAAACAAAGAAAGAGGTTATCGAACAACCGAAGCCAGTAAAATCCTCAGGGAAGAAATGGAACGTATTGAAGCCAATAGAGGCGAAATCTGTCACAGAGATTCAAAAGGAAATGGAGAAGAAGGGTTAATGATGGTTATCACTGTTTGTTTGTGAACTTGCTGTGATTTGAATATAGAAATGAATTCCCGCTGAATCCTTGTTCTTATTATAGTAAAGTTGTACTGTGTCCTATATGGAATTGTTCAGTACTCACTAAACATCAATTAGTTAAGAGGATTACTAAAAACAACTTTATAAAGAAGGGATCTGAATTACAGTAAGAAATGGGAATAATAAGGACAGAGACCATTTTGTATGAGTTAATGTAACACTTGACTGAAATGAGATTGATAATTTTGGATTAATTCCCGTGTATTCGTTTATGGCTAGAACAAAACGTAAATAATATCTTTCATTCCTATTTGAATAGGATAAAAGATTGATGATAAGAATATGATTGTAGATAATGTTGAATCAATATCAAAGAAGATGAATGGAGTAGAATGGAGAATGAAGTGGAAAGAGTACTTGAAAGAGAGTGTAT
>NW_014569438.1:32347-36746 GCF_000743755.1 Blastocystis sp. subtype 4 | reverse complement strand
GTCTATCTCGGCTGTCACTTCGACTTCTGCTTCGATGTCGATGACTGTGATGTCTGCTGTGACTACGATCCCTTCTTCTTGAAGAACGCTCCCTAAAACTTCATTTGAATTCATATGCATTCTACCGCTCTCTGTCAATTTGATTGGAAGGATACGATGGAGTAGGAACTCCAGGCTAGACAGGTCACTTCAAAACAAAACGACTACCATTTGAATAGGCGGCTGAGTTTGATAACTCATTTTATTCACAGCTCTTCTATTGAATCGAAAAGCACATGCTAATCCAGAGAGATCCACAATTATTCACCATTTTCAATCCTAAAACACCCATTATTTTGGTGTTCACTTCAAGTCGTATTTCTGAGACATCTACCCACTTGGGACCGTTGACAATGGAAGAAGAGAATTCTAAGGAGATGTCAAAGAAGGAGGCAAAGAAATATCTCGTTTTCCTTGTGAAAGAATGGAGTTCCTCAGAGAATGAAGTCAGTGACTATGTATGGATTGTAATGAATAGAAGGATCGGTTGAATGCGTTTTTGACGTTGCGAAAGTTAGTTTCAAAGAATTCCTTCCTTATGGAGTCTGCCATGAAAGTATGATTAGTTCGGGTTGAAGACAATATATAGATGATGTATTTGAGTTTTGTGAAGGCTTCGAAGAACTACACTTCTCTCACTCATGAACGGTTTGTGGTTATGCGAAACTGTGTGACGGAACTGTATTCGATGGATCCCGTGAGCGGATATCAGCATGCTTTTGTTTATCTCCGTCAGTTGGCCATTCATGTTCGTAAGGCAATGACATCTATGAATGCTGTTGAGTGATAGATTTGAATGCGATTGATTTGTAGTATTCATTCAGTGTATAGTTGGCAATTTGTGAATTGTCTGCGTCTGTGGACATATATGGTGATAGAACCATCTCTGAAGGAAGCCTTCCAACCTCTGGTTTATCCTCTGATTCAAGTGATCGAAAGCACAGTGAATCTGATTCCTACTGTTCGTTACTATCCAGTTCGCCTTCATTGTGTGGATCTGTTCATCCAGATCACAGCAGCAACTGGTGTGTATATTCCTGTTCCTCCTCTCCTTCTGGAGGTGATCGAAGTTTGTAAATAATGTCCATATAATGAGTAGAACGAGAAGTTTATGGAGAAGCCGGCTCCAGTGACAGCCAAACCTCCTGATGTGAACTTTGCCATCAAAGTATCAAAGACGTTTGTGGGCTCTCGGGCCGTTCAGGATACTATTGTATCGCGTGCAGTAGCCTTGCTGGCTGATTATATGAAGCTTCTGGAGAAAGAAGTGGCATTCCCTGAAGTAGCCTATCCAGTAGCCCGGTCGTTGAAGGCATATGCAAAGAAATGCCGTGTAAGTCAGTGGAGCAGTGCTACACGTGCACTTTCACAGAAACTGGAGAAACAGATTGAAAGTATGATTCGAGCCCGTGAAGCGATTACTGGGTCACTAGGTGATAGTGCCTAATTGTTTTTATCTTTCAATTCACTCCTTCGTATAATTAGTGACTATTTATTCCTATATCTTGTTTGTTCAGACTCTTTACAAGCAGTTGGTTGATACAGCCATCGTAATTGTAATTCTCTTTCAAATTCCTTCTCGGAGCAATTTACGTATATTAGTAATCGGAAAGAGTTTCTAATCTCTCGATAATTCAATAATCAACAATCATGAATTGTCTAGGGTAAATCAGATAATCCTACGAATTCCTCTATAAGTCTAATTGACCCCCTGGATCTAGTCGATTGTCCTTTCTTGGCAAATAGAATACCAATGGTCAAGGCTACTCAGGGTTTGATTTGATTTTTGGAATGGTCTAATCGGTCTAGCTGCTGCTGCTGCTAAGAAGGTTCAGCGTGTTCAAAAGAAGAGAGTAGGTCAGATTCACACCAAGACCCACTTCTTCCGCCCTCATACTCTTGAGCTCGCTCGTAAGCCCAAGTATGAGCGTAAGTCTGTGGCTAAGGAGAACAAGATGGATATTTACGCCATCATCAAGAAGCCTGTTGTCACTGAGTCTGCTATGAAGAAGATTGAGGTAATCATGTAAATTGAGCATTCTAATTGTGTAGTCTGAGAACATCCTCTCCTTCTTTGTCGATCTCCGTGCTAACAAGAAGCAGATCCGTAATGCCATCAACAAGCTCTATGGAGTGAAGTGCCAGAAGGTTAACACTGTGATCACTGCTCTCGGTTTCAAGAAGGCTTTCGTGCGTCTCTCTGGAGACTCTGAGGCTATGGACGTTGCCAACAAGATTGGTATCTTCTAAAGCGATGGTCCGTGGTTTAGCTTTGATCAAGAGTTTTGTGTTTGTGAGAATGAATCTTGCATGTCTCAAATTGGATAGATAATTGCATAATAGGTAAATAGTCCATACATTACTATCAACAAACACTCCATTCCTCATCCATTGTCTCACCACTTGTCATCAGACTACCCATATTGATTACACCAGTTCGAGGATCTGTTGCCGCCTATCCATTATTCTCTCCGTTCTTTCCTACCCGTTGTGTAGCCACATTGATCAAGCGAGCTGCTTCTTTCACATCCTCCACTTTCACCACAGGATCCAATCGCATCTTTGCCAAAGCCTCCGATAATCGAATCAATGACTCCAATTGACGTGGTGTGGCTGTGATTACACTGCTTGCTGATGCCTTGGCTCCTTGTGATCGCATTTGTACATACTCCTCTTCGAGTTGAGCAGCAGAAGCATCTGAAAGCTGAGGATGGATATTCTGTCTGGCATAACTAATATATCGCTACATGTCATTCTCTCTTTCATCACTCACAGTCAATGTCTTCTTATCAATAGGTGCTTCTTGAGTGACTCGAGTTGGGTTATTTGAATACAGAGATACAAGATGAGTAGCCAATTCCCGATCAGTGTCTGGAGAAGGATTATCGAGAATCAAATAGATCAGGTCAAAACGAGATAATAGTGTGGGTGGCAACTGCAGATTCTCCATCACAGAGAGTTTGGGATCATAACGGGAATTCACAGGATTTGCTGCAGCCAAGATAGAAGTACGAGCATTCAAAGTACATATGATGCCTGCCTTCGCTATTGAGATAGTCTGTTGCTCCATTGCTTCATGAAGCACAGATCGAGTCATTTCATTCATCTTATCAAACTCATCAATACAACAAATTCCCTTATCACTCAGTACAAGTGCTCCACTCTCCAATATCAAGTCTCCTGTCTCAGGATCCTATTCATCATATTCTCTTTCTTCTCTTACCTTAGTCACATATGCAGTGAGACCTACAGCTGAACTACCCTTGCCTGAAGTATAGATCCCTCGAGGAGCAATCTGATGAATGCATGAGAGAAGCTGTGATTTCGATGTACCTGGATCACCACACAACAATACATTGATATCAGATCGGACATGAGGACCTTCTCCTTCTTGTGGTGTACCTCCAAATAACATACATAACAATCCTCGTTTCACATCCTCCATCCCCCTTATCATTACCATCATATCATCATACATACCAGATCGAAGGAGCTATTGAAGCTACCAAATCCTCATAGATTGTTGGTCGTTCTGAGAGTCGTTTTAATTCCTCATTCAATTGATTCTCTTCTTCTTCTACCATTCGATTCTCATCCACCTTCTCATCATCAGCAATGAAACGCCCATCCACTTGCCTTCGGAAATGAATCACATCAATAAATGTTCTAAACACATCCTTCACTGTGCTCTTCTTTCGACTGAGACGAATTGGAATCGCACGATAGATTCCTGTGACTTCTACTTTGTCACCAGGTTTCACACTATCAAACAAATCATCATACACATATAACGAAACTGACTGAGGAGTTTCACCTTGAGGAACCATATCAGGTACTTCTTGCATCTTGATCAACTGCTTATCAGCAAATAGACCTCCATTATGATCAACTTGCATACTATTAGGAGAATGACAATTTGGACATCGATCAGGTTCCACAATACGATGTCCATCACGATTCACTTGCTTTGAGTAATTGCAGACAGAACAATGGAAGGTAGCGATACGTAGATCAGGAAGCAAATCTCCAACACGTGTAATCATTCCTTCAATACACACTAAACCCTCAATGTTGTCAGTACTTAGATCGCGCATCGAACTCTTCTTCTCCATATTGTATAATCGAAGATGAATATTCTGAGGTTTCAGATGACTTCCCTCAACAATCTCTTGAACCACTTCATTCAAAACCTGTTCCAAAATGTTAATGACAATGCCTGGAGTTTGAACAACCTGGTCGTAGATTCGTTTGGTTTCGGAAAAGGAACGAATGTCCGCCAAATCCAGATTCAAGATTGTCATTTCCTTCTCTAGTAGCTGTGTGATCTTTCGAATATATACTGATTCTGTTTCGTCTTCCA